>NW_006408670.1:2073761-2087965 GCF_000296735.1 Chrysochloris asiatica
TAGAAAGCTTCATCTTTCTCCCGCGGAGCAGCTGGTAGTTTCGAACTGCTGACCTTATGGTTCGCAGCCCGATTCGTAACCACTACGCTACCAGGGTGTAAAGGCTATTCTGAAACAGGAAGCAGAGAACAAACTGTTCTAAGTTCCCAAGCACCCTGCCTTAGACTCGGGGCAAGGCCTCAGCCCAGCACATCCACATGGAGCTGAAGAGTGAAGTTATTGGATCCTTGAGTTCTTAGTCAGAAACTCCTTACAATGTTTCCACCAACTGAATGTCTTGATACACACAATATTAGTCATCTCCCATCCTGTCCTATTCCTCCCCCACTGCCACTGGTCATCACAAATCCAAAATTGTAAACTTGTTCTCTAAAGAGAGTTGCTTACCTCCCTTGAGACCAGTGAATTACTCTGAATCCCATCCCTTCTCTTCAGCACTTTTGCAGGAGGGAGTAAGGACCCAAAACTCTCATCTCATCCAGGTCTTCTGGACAAATTCAGAGGCTACCTGAATGAACTATCAAGATCACCTTTATGTCTGCTACTACAAAGAACTGGAAAAAGTCTCAGCTCAGTTCAGCAGTAGCTATGCATAGGCATAAGCCTCTCTTCTCTCATTCAGTTACTCATATGTAAACATGAAGTGATTTCAATTAGAGATGTGGTTAGCAAGCTGGCTTAACATTAGAATACCTTAGGGGAGCTCTTAAAAATACAGATGACAAAAACCTTAACCCAAACTAATTAATCATAATCTAAACATGCTTCCACAAACTGGTTAAAAGCAACTATTTGGGCAAGCTGGGTTTCTCCAGGCAAACCCTAGGAGGTCCCATGCAAAACCCAAACCCCTAGTACAAGAAAATCAGCTGTAACAGTTTACCCCCAGCTTCATTATGGTTACCCATAGGACCACTGAGGTTTTGAGTGCAAATTTCTCTTTTTCCCAACCTGCTTCAAGTCTATAGGAAAAAAACACAACATTAAAATGTACCAACATTAGTACATTCAACTACATATACTTTGACATCAAGTAAGCATTGCACCTTTTCCTTTCTCTAAAGAAACAGACCTACCCATCATTATGAAGTAGGGTTTTTCCATTTGCTACATTTGGTCTCTACTGTCTATTTTTAAGCACTTCACACTCTATACAGAGGGGTTAGTGAACAAGAGGAAGTTAGTTGTTCTTCCTGCCTCCACAGCTTCTGGCTTATCTGAAAGTGTCACATTCCTGAGGGTTTAACAAAGACTTGTGATAAAGAATTGCTTGGTCAAGGACTATACCATGATTTCAGCCTACTGCCTGTTTCATCCTTCCCAATCCCAGTTTCATACATATGCCACCTTTACCTGAGTTCGCAGACTGAATAGATAGTCAGAAAAGGCATAAATGACCTGGACAGTATAAGTCTTTCTTGCTCCAGAGGGCAAAGTTTGTCATTTACCTTGTGGTTAATGTCAGTTCCTTGTGGTTAATGTCAGTTCCGACTCATGGTGACCTTATAAAGGGTTTTTCCAAGAAGCAGCTGGCAGATTTGAACTGTCAACCTTGTGGTTAGCATTCCAGTGCTTATCCTACAGCACCACACCAGGTATGGCTTCAGACTCAGTTAAATACCTTATGAATTACTCAGTAAAATACATAGCAATCTAACCACTTCACTTAAGAACAAATATTTTGGACATATTTGGCTGGACTCACATGGCTTAGGACAGGCCAGGTAGCTGGGAGAAAAAAAGGTTTATTATGGATAACTAAGAATCAATTATATGGCAATACCTCATTAGTCCTACACAGTCTGTTCCATAGAAGTGAAGTGTTCGTGATAACTGCTCCTTATCTATTTAAGGATTATAACCATTCTTAATGGTGAGCTGAAAAACATCATTCACTTACTGACATACTCTACTGTCTTTGTCAACAGAGGCTTATTAAAAAGTAATGCAACAACTGAGGACTCTAAACTCATGGAAAGAGAAAGACTGTGTCCTGGAGGCCAGGAGGCAGGCTTGCATACTGTGCCCCTTGGTTGTTTAAATAATTATATATTTCTGAGTGTTTTGTATACATTAAAAAAAAAACAAAAAAAACAGAGGGAATAGAAGCAAATACTATTAAATGATGATGCATGGAGGGGATTGTAATCATTGCAATGAAACAAAATACAATAGAATGAGCACAAAAATGATGTTCTCCCATGTAAACTATCACTCAATTAACAATAAAAGCTTAAAAATAAAAGTAATGCAACAGACTTCTATCTACACCAATGTTCCCTGGAGCACGATTCAAAATAGCCAAAAGGTGAAAACAACCTATATACCTATCAACATATGAATGGATAAACAAAATGGATACATACAATGTAACACTATTCAGTCAGTAAAATAATTGAAATCTTGATACATGCTGCATTATGGATAAAGCTTGAACAAATAATGGTAGTGAAATAAAATAAAAAGACAAATACTATATGATTTGACTTACATAAAAAGACAAGAAAAGAGTATCTGTTGGTCCAAATATTGGGGCCTGAGGCATCCTCCCATCCCTCCCTGTCCCGGCGCCTCCAATGGCAGACCATTCATCAAGGATTTTCTATCTAAAGTCCTTAAGTTTGTTGCCCAAATGAAAAATGCCGACATGGGTGCAGTTGATGCTGAAAATCAGGTGAAACTGGAGGAAAAAACATGACTTTTTAATCAAGTGTTAGAACTCCAGCATACCCTTGAAGATCTCTGCAAGAGTAGATGCAGTTAAGGAAGAAAATCTGTAGCTAAAATAGAAAACCTCACATCAGCTTCTAGTGTTTTTCAAACAGCTGACACAAAAAACAAACGAAAGTAAGAGGTTGCTATCTTCTGGGTTTGAAGGAATTGCTGCTGGTTTTTGTTTTTGTTTTCCTTTAAAATTTGGATAGATACCAGACTTCATTGAGTATTTATGAAGAGACTTCTTTCTGTGAGTTTGTGTATTATCTTGTTGATGCTGATGCTGCTAAGTGCTGTCGAGATGGCTCCTACTCATAGAGACCCTACACAGGGTTTTCGAGGAGCTTGGACCACCGACCTTGGGGTTCAAACTGATCTTGCAGTCCAGTGCATTAACCCACAGTGTCACACAAAGACTCTATGAAAATGTGCAAATGTATTGTACAGACTTTATAATTATAATAGCTTATAGCGTAGTGGTTACGAATCGGGCTGCGAACCTTAAGGTCAGCGGTTCGAAACTACCAGCCGCTCCGCAGGAGAACGATGAGGCTTTCTACTCCCGTAAGGATTTACACCCTTGGAAACCCTGTACAGGGTCGCTATGGGTCAGAACCGACTCGACGGCACTTAACAACAACAACATATTTATGAAAACTTGAATGTTTTATCAAATTTGCTTTTTTAAGTTTAGCACTGTCTTTTCTTATAGGTGTAGTAAAAGATGATACAAGAAAATAACTACCATATTGTGAAAGAGTGACCAACATCATGTACTGAATGCACAGCTTTATATGTACCCTGCCCACCATCTTGTGCCTCTTTTCCATTTCTCTCTTCCTTCCCATTTCCCTTCCCCTTAAGGGGTGGGGGGTTTCACATTTGTAAAAGTAATTTTAATAGTTAATTATTTATGAAAGTACAAAAATTATGACTTGAACTAATTTTTGATATTTAAAATAACTTTCTCAGCTAGGGACTATCATTTCATTTAATTAGTAATGCAATATGACTTGTTTTTTCTTTTAAAAATATTAAAATGAAGATTATCCCTTGAAACTATGAACTTTCATATTGGTTCTTCAGTACTTCCTTCTGCAAAATGACCAGCTTGGTGTTTGAGAAAAAAAAATGATCTTTGCTTGTATGTACTGAACATAAAAAAATCTTGAGGAATTAGAAATAGGGCAGGAAAAATAATTGGTAAGTAGTGGTTTCCAATTCCCAAATATTTTCATTGCAAATTTGTGTTGTCATCTCCACAGCTTATGGTTTTGGATAACAACATACATGAAAGTGGAGTACGTCTGAGAAACTTAATGTAAACCACATCTAGAAGAGAACATTTGGAGTTTGGTCTCTTAAGATTTATTTATAGCATCCAGAAGGTCATTTTGTTGTAAAAACAAACAAACAAACAAACAAACTCTTCAGAGTTTATTAGTATCAGAATTGTGAAGAGAATGGGAGAGTTTTTCATGTGTGCTAACGGATAATCTTTCGCGATGATATATCTCACCATTTCAAGAATTTTTTTGTAAGTCCAACTCTTTGGTTTGTTGAGATTTAGGCATCCATTTACTAAACAGGTTTTAAGAATTCATTTATAGGTTCCATTTAAAATGTTAACTACAATAGGAAGAGAGATCCATTAATAGAGTTGATTGTTAGGAGACTTGGGCAACTTTTAATCATGGAATCATCTTATGATTGAGTTGTTATAAGTATAATTTGTTAAATTACTTTTTTGCATGCATACATAATAGTCATACTGCAGGCATTTTGCATCCTTTTCATGATCTAATTGACACACACTTTAAATGTGTGTTGCAATTCTGCTTTGCTTTTTAACAAAAAGCTGTTTCAGAGAAAGAAAGAAAGAAAAAAAAAAAAGACAAAAAAATGCAGTTGTATAGAGACCAAAGTTTATTTTAACTGTCAGAGGGATGGGGTACTGCTTATGTACTAAATTTTCACTTACAGTGATAAAAAAAAAAAAAATCACATTGTTTAAGGGTAGTGTTACATAACCCATTATTGTAAGGACTGTCAATGAGTTGGTTGTTGTTGCTAAGTGTCATTGAGTCAATTCCGACTCACAGCGATTCTGTATAAGGTTTCCAAGGAGTAACTGGTAAGTTTGAATTGTCAACCTTGTGGTTAGCAGTCCAGTGCACCATAAAAAGTTGAATTAGCAAAAGTTGTGTGATAGACATATTTACAACAAAAAATTTTAATTAAAAAAAGAATTGTTGCTGAGGCTGATTCTGTATAACCAAATACCTCATGGTATTTGGTTCCTTAATGTGGTTCCTACAGCGCCACACCAGAACCCCAGTGGATGAGCTGTTTTTGTTGTTAAATGCTATTGGGTCGGTTCCGACGTATAGCAACCCTATATAGGATTTCCAAGGCTGTAAATCTTTATGGGAGCAGAAAGCCTCCTCTTTCACTAGCAGAGCAACTAGTAGATTGGAACTGCTGACCTTGCTGTTAGCAGTCCAACTCGTAATCCACTACGATGTGTTCCTTAGGTTTAAGGTCATGGTTTCATGGAACATCACAGTTAACTGGCCTAATAAAACAATTGGCCTGGTTAATTGCATAGTTCCTGGGGTCTTAAAAGCTTGGAAGGAAGCCATACAAGGTATAACAATTGATCTCTATTTTCCTGGAGCAAGAGGGAAAAGGAGAGTCAAAAATAGGCAGAGGAAATGGAATGTGTGGTTAATTGCTTCTATGAACAACTGGATGTCTGACTACCATTATTAAACATCTTGATTAAATATTCTATAGAAGAATCCTGATCAAAAGAGGGAGATGAAGAATAGAATTTTGAATTCTCATGGACTCTGTATATTATTGTGCCATGGAGGCTGAAAGAACCACTGGCTGAAATTATTGCCCTGAGATAATCTTAACCTAAAAATATCCCCTAAAGTCTTCTTAAAACCAATCAATAATTTGGCAATAATGTCTGCTTTGAGTATTACATTCTTTTAAGGTCTATATGTGATCACATTGATAACAGCAACTTGAAAGATTGATAGGAACTTTAAAGGACAGTGAATTAAAGGGGAGGAATAATTTAGAAAAGGAGGGTGAGATTGTAGTCAATGTCACTAAGCTGTACATGTAGAAACTGTTGAATGTGCATGTTTTGCTGGGTATATTCTCAACAACAAAATAAGTAAAATAAAAATTTCTAAGTGGTTTAAACTTCTCAGAGCTCCTGAATCCTGTATGCTTCATTTTCTATAGAGCTAACATTTGAGAACTTTTCAGTGTTACTTTATCCAAGTTTCCCAACCCTAAGAGTAGCATTGTTGTTGTTAAGTGCTGTCAAGTTGGCTCTGACTCATAGCAACCCTGTATAGGGTTTCTGAGGAGCAGCTGGTGAGCTTGAACTGCCAACCTTACAGTTCCAAATGACCTTGCAGTCCAGTGAGAGTAGCATTATCATCCCCATTTTACTAATGAAAAATGAGAGGCTCAGGGAGGTTAAAGGACTTCTCCAAAGTCACATAGGCATAAAATGTTTAAATGTAGTTTGTCCTACAAGCCTGGCCTATAAGTACCTGGAGATGCTTTTGACCAAAACCTTACCAAGTATCCAAAAGAAATTCTTAAAATGTCATACTCTTTCCCATTTTGGAGTCTGATCTTAGAACTTTGCGATCTCTGCCCCCACAAGGGTTCAGAAAGTTCCAGTCATCCACAGTCTGTAGACAGCTTCCTATTTACCTGGAAGGGACAGCAATAATGCCTGCAGTGACCCTTAGGCATGGTCCAGCCAGAGTCAACCTATGGTGGCAGACGTCACAGGTCTAAAGGCTGGATAAGCAGGTTTCACAACTGTAGAAGTCTGGGTACTAAGAAGACAAGAGAAGGGTGGGACCTGCCATGAGTGGGCAAATGAGATTTGATCTGACATTTCTGGTAATTCAACTTCTCCTCACCTGGCCTGGCTCCTTCAACATGATCAGTATCCAAAAGCTGGCAAGCTAGAATTTAAAATAATAAAAAAATAAATATGTTGTTATGTGCCATCGAATTGGTTCTAATAACGACTCATAATAGGGTTTCCAACGAGTGGCTGTTGAGCATGAACCACTTACCTTGCTGTTCAAATGGACTATATATATAGTTCTGGTGTGGCACTGTATGATAAGCACCAGACCGCAGGATCAGTTTGAACTGCAAAGTTGGCAGTTCAAACCTACCAGCTGCTCTTTGGAAATCCTATATGGGTTGCTATAAGTCAGAACTGACTCAACGGCACTAAGCAACAAAACGATAGATAGATAGATAGATAGATAGATAGATAGATAGATAGATAGATAGATAGATAGATAGATAGATAGAATGTATTTCACAGCTGAGCACTGCAAAATTTCACTTTTCTGTTACCTGGACAAGACCCTTGCTATGTGTAGAAGGGAGGCTGGTTAAGTGGAGGGAGATTTCTATTCCAGAGTCATAATTAACTGGACCTCCCATTGTCCTTCCTTGGGGAAGACTGGCAAAGACATGTTCCTACCACCAATGCACACACAAACACACTCATACAACTTTTTTTTCTTTAACCTAAGATAGTTTCAGCAGTCAGCAGTTTTCTGAGGAGTAGAGCTCCCAGTAAAATACTACCTAGAATCATACTATCCTAAAATGGTAAAACACAGAACAGAGAAGGTGTTACATTAAACACATGAAAGTGGTTTAACTTACTGTCAATCACTCCACTAAGATTATTTAGCTACAGGTGAAATCATAGCACTCTTTAGTTGTGGAGTCTGTTGAGCTTAGAAAGGAAAGTGGACTTCATCATCCTTCATGCCAACAAAAGGATCCTCAAATCTCACCTTCTAAAGAACACTTTCCCCCTCAAGCAGGAAACCCCTACAATGTCCTTTTTATTTTCCACTCAAAGAGTGTGGGTGCTTTATATGTGCAAATTTTGTGATCTACCCATTTGATAATCTGCTTATTAATAAGCCCATACCAAAAAACCTACTGGTTCTGAGTCACAGCAACCCCCTATAAGGTTTCCAAGGCTATAAACCTTTATGGGAGCAGAAAGTCTTATATTTTCTTCCACAGAGCAGTTGATGATGAGTTTGGACTGCCAATCTGGTGGCTAGTAATCCAGTGCTTATCCTACAGCTAAACCAGGGCTCCTCAATGAGTTCATACAGAATTTAAAATTTGATGTGATGGTGTGTTGTGGAGTCAGTCCTGACAAAAAGTGACCCTGTATAAGATTTCCAAGGCCATAAATCTTTACTGGAGCAGAAAGCCTCCTCTTTCTCCCATGAGTGGCAGGCGCATTCAAACGTCTGACTTTGTGATTAGCAGCTCAGTTCATATCCAATATGCTACCAGGGCTCCTTAATGAATCCATACAGACTTTAAAATTTGATGTGTCTTGAAAAAAAATGGCCAACAGATGTTGTTGTTAAGTGTTGTGGAATCAGGTTGCTACCTTGTATAAGGTTTCCAAGGAGCAGCTGGTGGGATTGAACTGCTACCCTTGTAGTTAGCAGTCCAGTGCTTATATATCAACAGATAGTAAATGAAAAAATGTTGCAAAACAGTATGGATTACACAATTATATTCATATTATGTGTGTGTTTACCATTTATATATATAAATGAATTTTTTTAAAGCCAGTCTAAATTCATATAATTGTTAATGAAAGTTCTCTCTGAAGAGTAGAAGAGGATTTAATGTTTTTTAGTGTCATTTTATTTTTTTTTACATTAATATGTATCAACATAATGAAACAAAAATCAAAACTGTAAACATAAACAGATAAGTTATGCATTTATTTAAGCCTTCCCTCCCAAATGACAGGAATTTTATCTGTTTGCATTCCTTGTTCAGTATCTAACCCAGCAATTCAAGAGCAAATGAAAAAAAAAAAAAGTCCTGTAAAGAAAAGGTGATGTAGGGGAGAGAAAGGAATAGCCAGAAATATCACCACAGAAAATGTGTAAGTCTATCTTCTGCTTATAATGGATTAAAATACCTAAAATGGGGCTACAACTTGCCCAGTGAAAGAGGCTTCCTGCAAAGTCTTTGCATTGCATAAGACCATAGGTGGAATCCCCCATCCAGAATCTTCTGAGGTGGGAAATCTCCACTTGAAAGGACAAGCAGAGCGGCTAGAAGAACAGAAGATACTTCTTGAAAGAAAGAGCAACAGGAAAAATAAAAAACAATAATGGCAGTCCAACTGACTAGTACAAGAACAAGCAAGTTGCTCGCCCAGGAGACATCAAGGAAAGTGATCAGGTCCCCTCAGGGCAAACCCTCTTCCAAGATTAAGACTCAAGGGGAATACATGAGCAGTCATGCAGTCTGACTCGTGACTACGTTGGTCACCAATAAGGGGAATTGAGGGGAAAACAGCAATGAAGCTGTGAGCTAAGTCCGACCACATTCAATAGACTCCTATGAACCTGGATGGAGACCTGGTTGGCCAGCAATATGGCAAGACCTGGGGACTCCTGGGCCCAAAGACATAGCCACAGAGGACTAGAGTGGAGAGTGAAGCATCCAGCTGATAAGAAGTGAGGGGATATGTACAAGAATACCCACACTTGCAGATAATACTCACTTGACCTGGCTTCAATGACTGGATGACCAGAACTCGACTAGAAAAAGAAAGAAGAGGGGGAAAAAAAGAATAATCTGATACAATTTGATGAACTTGACCTACACCTATGGATGCAGTAGCTCAAAAGAGGGAACAAATCTTTACAACAATGATCATTCCCACCTCCTCGATACACAGGGTAGACAGGGATGGGCAACTTGGACATTGGCTACACAAAATGGGGGGTGGGGGCTACAAAGTGACTCGCTTATAAGCTTTCTGAATGAATCTCCACTGAGTAGTGGAGGAATATCCAATCTGTCTGACAGGGCTGATGAAAGGAGATGGGGATAAGACTCTTGTGGTACAATAGTGAATCATTGCTATCAGGACTGACTGTGAGGGTTGGATATGTAAAGGTAGACATTTTGTAGCAAAAGGAAGGGAGTGGCTGACTTTACAGCCCAAGAGCCAAGGTTCCTGGGACCATCAAGGGAGAAAAGCAGAGTGCAGGACCCTACCCAGAGAAACAGTGATGTCAGAGATGGAGGCAGAGACTATGACGTGGAGAGATGGAATGGCTGGGGACTGTAGACCCAGAGAGGGAGAGGGGCTGTGTGCTGACAACCGAGGGGCAGGATTGCGGGGTATATCCTTTGGTTGTTTGATGATGCATGGAGGGTATTGTAATCATTGCAATGAAACTATATATGATAGGATGAATGTATACCTAATGTTCTCCCATGTAAACTATCACATAATTCACAATAAAAACTTACAAAAAAAAGAAAGGTGACCTACTGAGGTTCTCTATATTTTATTCTTCTCTGACACCATAACTCAAATGCATCAATTCTTCTACAGTCTTCCTTATTCATATTTCAACTTTCACATGCATATGAGATGGTTGAAAAACTCCCAGCTTGGGTCAGGTACACCTTAATCCTCAAGCTTCTATCTTTGTGCTTTAAAACTTTAAAGAGGCCTTGTGCAACAGATTTGCTGAATGCAACATGTCCCTTGGTCTCTTAACTGCTGCTTCCATGAGTACTGACTGGATCAGAATAAAATGAAATATTTGACAACTTCAATTTTTTTTTCTCCTTTTATCATGATGGTATTTATTGGTCCAGTTACAAGGATTTTTGCTTTCTTCATATTGAGGTGCAATCCAAAATGAAGGCTGTACTCTTTGATGTTCATGTAAGTATTTGAAGACCTCTTAGCAAGTTTTTTGTACCATCTGCATATCACAGGTTGTTAATGAGTATTCCTCCAAACCTGATGACATATTCTTCATATAGTCTAGTTTCTCAGATTATTTGCTCAGTATATAAATTGAATAAGTATGGTGAAAGGATATAACCCTGGTGCTCACTTTTCCTGATTTAAAATCAATTTGTGTCCCCTTGTAGTATTCTAGTGACTGCCTTTTGGCAGTCTAGTAATGCTCAGTTATTTCAAGAGGTACCATATGATCAATAACTGATGGTATTGAAGGAAAGAATCCATGCTACACTGAAGGCATTGGTGAAAACCAACGTGAAGTCTTAGTGTGGCACTGTGGGCTAATGTGCTGCACTGCTAACCACAAGATTAGCAGTTGAAACATACCAGCTACTCCTTGGAAACTCTGTGCAGGGTTGTTATGAGTTAAAACTGACTCGACGACACTTAACAGAAAACAAAATGGCACGTATTGGCAGAATACAAATTGAAATATTCCAATAAACTGAAGTAGTGCTATAGGCACTCTCTCATCTATGCCAAAAAATGTGAAGAGATCCACATTTATGCCCATTCCAGAGAAAGGTGATTCAATGAAATGCAGAAATCTTTGAACAATATCATTCATTTCACAGGCTGAAGATAATTCAAAAAGGCTTGTAGCAGTACATCAACAGGGAACTGCCAGAAATTCAAGCTGGATTCTGAAGAGAACATGGAACCAGGGATATCATTCTTAACATCAGATGGATCTTGGCAGAGAATACCAGAAAGAAGTTTTTGTTGTTGTTGCTATTATTGTTACAACCCTGTACAGGGTTTCTGAGGAGCAGGTGGTGGGTTTGAACTTCTGACCTTGTGGTTCGCAGTCCAGTGCTTATTCTATAATACCACAGGTTTACTTGTGCATTATTGACTATGTAAAAGCATGAGAGTGTGTGCATCATATCTAACTATGCGAAGAATAGGTATTCAAGAACTAATTGTGTTCATGAAGAATCTGTAG
This sequence comes from Chrysochloris asiatica, assembly GCF_000296735.1. Lineage (NCBI taxonomy): Eukaryota > Metazoa > Chordata > Mammalia > Afrosoricida > Chrysochloridae > Chrysochloris > Chrysochloris asiatica. Next base: position 2,085,308 of record NW_006408670.1, read on the forward strand.
AACAAGGGGATGCTGAATGGTTTAAAATCAGGAAAGGTTTGTGCCAGGTTTGCATCCTTTCATCATACTTATTCAATCTGTATGCTGAGCAAATAATTCAAGTAAGAACATGGTATCAGGATTAGAGGAAGATTCATCAATAGCCTGAGATATACAAATGTCATAACCTAACCTTGCTTACTGGAAGCAATGAGGACTTCAAATACTTACTGCTAAAAATAAAAGACTACAAGCTTCAGTATGGATTGCACTTCAATGTAATAAAAACAAAACTCCTCACAACTGTACTAATAAATAACATCATGGTTAAAGGAAAACAGACAAAAGTAAAAAAACTTTATTTAATTGGAAGCAGCTGTCAAGAAATCAAACGATGCATTGCATTAGGCAAATCTGCTATAAAAGACCTCTTTAAAGTGTTAAAGTGTAAAGATATCAGTTTAAAGACTAAGATGTGCCTGACCCAAAACATAGTATTTTCAATTGCCTCAGATGCATGTGAAAGATGAATAATGAATAAGAAGATCTGAGAAGAACCAATGCATTTGAATTATGTTGTTGGAGAAGAGTATTTAAAGTAGCATGGACTGCCAGAAGAACAAACAAAATCTGCCTTAGAAGAAGGGCAGCCAGAATGCTTCTTAGGAGCAAGGATGGTGAGACTTCATCACTCATATTTTTGACATGTTTTCAGGAGGGACCAGCCCCCAGAGAAGGATATCATTCCGGGAAAAGTGGAGGGTCAGCAAAAAAGAAGAAGAACCCCAACAAGATAGATTCACACAGTAGCACCAATAATGGGCTCAAATATAACAACTGTTGCTATGAATGAGAATTGAATCAAGAGCAGTGGTTTTTAGTTTTATATGTATATACATCATTTTTCCCCCACAGTATAATCATAATGTGTTTAAAAAAAAACAAAAACAAAAACAAAACCTGCTTTTTTTTCCCACTTCATATATAACAACTGTGAGGATGTTACAGGACCAGGCAGTATTTCCTTCTGTTGTGCATAGGGTCACTATGAACCAGAACCAACTCAAGGGTACCTAACAACAGTAGGGTCAAACTCTGGTCCTCCAACCAAGATGCTAACATGACTGTTTGTTAGAATCCACTAAGAAATTTGCTTTGAACATTGCCTTTGGTGTGAACACTACAATTTTATGTGAAGATTTAGGAAAAGGAAGTAGAAATGAACAGGCTGGCCACTTACAGATAAACATGTTCTCCAAGGTGTAAAAGGGGGACAAAAATATTCTCCATTATCTGCACTATTCAGCTCTGTTCTCACAAAGTCCAGCTGAGTTCCCATTAAGTGGACTACTGGAATTGTTGTTGTGTTAGGTGCCATTGAGTCAGTACTGACTCATAGGGACTCTATGTACAACAGAATGAAACACTGCCCAGTCCTGGGCCAACCTCACAATTGTTGACACACTTGAGCTCATTGATGCTGCCAATTGGCCAATCCATCTCGCTGATGGTCTTCCTCTTTTTCTCTGACCCTCCACCTTAACAAACATGATATCCTTCTCCAGAGACTTATCACTCCTGACAATAGGTTCAAAATATGAGAGACAAAGTTTGGCCATCCTGGCCTCCAAGGAGCACTCTGGCTGCACTTCTTCCAACACAGATCTGTTGATACTTTTGGAAGCTCGTGGCACTTTCAATATTCTCCTACAACACCATAACACAAAAGCATCAATTCTTCTACGGTCTTCCTTATTCACTGTCCAACTTGCACATGCATATGAGGTTATTGAAAATACCATGGCTTGGGTCACCTGCACCTTAGTCCTCAAGCTGACATCTTTGCTCTTCAACACTTTAAAAAGGTCTTGTGCAGACATTTGTCTAATGCAATACTGCTGCTTCTGAGAGTGTTGATAGTTGATTCAAGAAGAATGAAGTCCTTGGAACAAACAGGATGGCGGACCAGGTAGCAGGTAGCAGTGCAATGAGCAGCTTCGTCAGCAACAACACAGAATAACAGACCAAACAGGCTCAGGGGTTGGTGGCAGAACTCTAAAGGGATATTTAGAAGTTTGCAAGGCTTACAGCTAGGGGAATTTGTAGCAGAAGCAAGAAATCCATTGTTTTCTAATTCAAGATGCTCAGCTGCTCCCAGAGCTACCATCTTGGGTGAGACCAAGTGGTGGAAGGATCAGAATAGCCGCGGACACCTGACAGAACTGCAGAGATAAAGGTGTGGACATACTTTTTTATTTATTTATTTATTTTGTATCTGTTCATTGGTCTCTTGCTGTCTCCACACCTCCATTCTAGTGACTGGAGGGGATGCCTGAGCTAGTGGATACCCCACCCTTAACCCCTGGAGGATTCTACTACACATGCGCACATATCTCCTGGAAATTTAAAGTAATAGTTTCCACTTAAAGCCAAACGGCAGTGCAAAATAGCCCCAGAAGGCCCTAAACTGTTTATCACTAGGAAAAAGCCATGAATGGGGTTTGGGGAGCAGGACAGGCAGACTCAAAAAGGTAATAGGCTGAAAATTAAATCCTGAATTATATCACAACGACCAATAGTGGCATCTTGAAATTTCTTAGGAAGAAGAGTGAAAAGGGAAGCCCATCTCCTGATCACATCTACTTGGAGGCAATCAGAAAGCATAAAAAATACCAAAAT
>NW_006408670.1:2088313-2089783 GCF_000296735.1 Chrysochloris asiatica
CATTGGAAACAATTCAAAACCTACAGAAACAGGTCCAAATGATTAATAATAGAATATCAGAAATGGACAATACACTGAAAAGGCAAAGGAGTAGAACTGAAGAGTTAGAAGCCAGAAATAGTGAGCTGGAAGATAGAAGAAAAAGCACCAAAAAGGATTAAAAAAATCTGAAGAATGCCTAAAATTCATGTTGGAGTACATGAAGAGAATTAACTTAAGAATTATCGGCATTCCGGAACAGGAAGAATCACACAAGTCCACAGAGAAGACAGTTGAAGAGTTTCTGGAAGAAAAATTTCCTAACATTCTGAAAAGAGAAAATAAAAGTATTCAAGAAGCTCAACAAATCCCAGGAAGGATAGCCCCTAAAAGAAAATCACTAAGACATATAATTAAGCTTTCCAAAATCAAAGATAAGGACAAAATCCTAAAAGCCGCTAAGGAAAAGAGAAGTGTAACATATAAAGGCAAACAAATCAAATTAAGCTCGGATCGTTCAACAGAAACCCTTAATTAAAGAAGGCAATGGGGAGACATATATAAACCCCTGAAAAGAAAAAAAAAATGCCAACCAAGAATCCTCTACACAGCAAAGCTGTCAATCAAATACAAGGGTGTAATCAAAACATTCCAGGATAAACAGAAGCTAAGGAATTTTTCCAAAGCCAACTCCACTAAAAAAATATCTTAAAGGAAGTTCTATGGACTGAGAACCAACAAGAAAAGACAACAACCAGAGAATGACGTATGTAGCAGCATCACCCTGCACTCAATCGACAAATGAAAGAGTCAAGAACAGAATAAAATTATAAGAACAGAGGTTCTGGGAGGTCAGTCTACGATCAAAACAGTTATAATATGAAAGAAGGTAAACACAGGAGAACAGAGATCCAGGTGGTGAGAAGGTCAGGGTGATTACAGGATAAAATAGACTGTCTTAAATGGAGGGAAGAGTTAATGGAATATAAGGTAACCACAACAGTGGGGTTGTGGTTGGGGGTTTAGTTTGGGTGTTGGGGAAGGCAATACAAGAAGGGGGAGGAGGTGGAAGATAGATAGGGGAACACTGAGACAAGTTTGCCTGGCCTAAGTGGGACAGAGGTAAGTAGTGATGCATGTTCAACCTTGGAACAACAGGGCTGTGTGATACAGGGATCTACGCATAGCTTGAAGAGGGGAAATAATACTAGAATGTTTGACTGTCTTATAAATATTGGTTTCCCTTGCCTACTATTGTAAAATAGACACTTGAGTGGGATAGAAAGGAATGTTGGAAAACATGCTTACAGAAAACTTGTAAGCCCGTCTTCAGCCTATAACTGATTGAAATACCTAAAAGGGGTTCTAGAACTTGCCCAGTGAAATAGGCCTCTTGCAAAGCCTTTGCAGAGTATAGGACCTTAGGTGGAATCCTGAGTCCCATCTAAAACACTATGAGGTGGGACATTCCCACTAGCAAGGACAAGCAGA
>NW_006408670.1:2090744-2092043 GCF_000296735.1 Chrysochloris asiatica
TGATTCAATAGTGAATAATTGTTATCATGACTAATTATGACTGTCACAATTGTAAAGGTAGAAGTTTTGTAACAAAAACAGGAGAGTGGTTAATCTTACAGTCCAGAAACAGAGGACCCTAGGACCATCAAGGGATAAGAGCACAAGCAGAATGTGAGACCTTATCCAGAGAAGCACCGTTGCCAGAGATGGAGGCAGAGATGTGGTCATGAGAGGGGGAGCGGCTGAGGACTCTAGATTCATGGGAAGAGAGGGAATAATTGCTGGTGGCCAGGAGGCAGACTTGTAGAATGTGCCCTTTAGAGGTATAAATTATTATATATGCCTGAGTGTTTTTTTGTTTTTTAAAAAAAATTAGAAAAAGCTAAAATCAATAGAAAAATGTCGGGGATGACATAAAACGCAATTACTGGGAAGCTGAGGCCTTGTGACCTGGACGAAAATCCAAACCCTGGGCCTTCCTCGGTATGGCGAGCCAGAACCCTGCGGGCCCAGGAAGTTACCTCCTGGGGTCCCGGGTTCATTGGTGTTTGTGAAGTCACTGTTGGGCTACCTCTTTAAAAGTCCTAATATTGTTCATTCTATGCTTCTAAATCCAGTAATTGTAGCTTCTGAGAAAATGGTTTTTATAATGCCTCTCTTAATGTCTCCACTGTGTTGGCAGTGCGTAGGGTCCTGGGAACGAATCTTTCTGAGGTACAAGTGATAGCCACCTGGGATGAATATCAGAACTGCTCCTTATTTGATTATTCAGTTATGTTTAATATTAACTTAGAACATGAGCTCTTGGTTATCCATGTACATTAAAACCGAATTTCCCCTTAGAACCAAGGCAGCAAAACTTTCTCAGAGGACGAACAAGGGCAGGTTTACTGGGATTAAGCAGGGAGGTTCTGGAGAGGAACTGCCCGGGGTATTCACTTGAGGTGGAGTGGTAAATTCTGGGAATATTGCATTAAAGGACAATGGTGGCAACTTCCTCAGACCACCCTGGGTTTAATCAGTTTAGATTCTAGGAAAAGGACAATGGTGGCAACTCCCTCAGACCGCTCTGGGTTTAATCAGTTTGATCCAGATGCTCTTCTTCCCCCTGAAGGTAACATTGTAGCATTTGGGTGTGGAATATGGATAGAGGATAAGGAATGTGAAGGTGAGACCTCGCCTTCTTGGAAAGGTTGTGACCCTTCTCTCACCTTCCCTGGAACTGTAGCAAGAAAGAATTACTAGTTTAACAAATAAAGCTAAATGTTTGAAATCCTGTTCAAACGCATATATTTTTTACTTGCAAAGTAGAGAAAA
>NW_006408670.1:2092583-2100260 GCF_000296735.1 Chrysochloris asiatica
CTTCGTGTACTCACCCCCTTGTCGAGGCCAGACCCCGGCAGAAAAATACTGTTAACTGATGGTACGTAGAGGGGATTATAATCAGTTTTACATTCAACAAATCGTACACCTTGTTTCATTACAAGGTGTACGATTTGTTGAATGTAAAACTGATGATCTGCACTGTAAACTTTCACTCAAGCAACAATAAAATAAAAACCTTAAAAAAAAAAGAATGAAGTCCTTAACAACTTCAATCTTTTCTCCATTGAAAGAATGTTTATTGGTCCAGTGGTGAGGATTTTTGTTTTCTTTAAATTGAGATGCAATCTACACTGAAGGCTGTGCTCTTCGATCTTCATCAGTAAATATTTCAAGTCCTCTTCACTTTCAGCAAACAAGATTGTATCATCTGCATATTACAGGTTGTTAATGAGTCTTACTCCACTCCTGATGCCACCTTTTTCTTCATTTAACCCAGCTTCTCAGATTATTTGCTCAGCATCCTGGTTGAATTAAGTATTATCTCTCATAGACCTAGCTAAAAGAGTCTGAGGAAGACAATTCCAACTTGACAATAACCCAACAAACCCACTGCCATCAAATCAATTCTGACTCACAGCAACCGTATAGACAGAATAGAACTGCTCCTTATGGTTTCTGAGACTGTCAGTCTATACAGGGACAGACAGCTTCATCTTTATTCTATGGTGGATTTGAACCCCCAACCTTGCAGTTAGCATTCTGATAGTTAATCCACAACACCACCAGGGCTGCTTAACTTAACAAGTGTTGCTCTTGTTAAGTACCGTCGAGTCAGTTCCAACTCATAGTGACCCTACATAGGGTTTCCAAGGAGCAGCTGGTGGGTTTGAACTGCCGACCTTGTGGTTCATAGTCCAGTGCTAATCCTACAGTGCTACACCAGGAGTCATAACTTGACAATGCCCAACCCAACAATGAAACCCACTATCATGGAGTTGATTCTCATAGTGACCCTAGAGGACAAAGTAGAACTACCCTTTGTGTTTCTGAGACTGTAAATCTTTATGGGAGCAGACAGCCTCATCTTTCTCCTGCAGATTAGTTGGCAGGTTTGAGCTACTAACCTTGTGGTTAGAAGCCCAATGCAAAATCTACTATGCCACCAGGGCCCCTTAACTTGATAATAATAATTATCTTAAGTATTAAATAAATATTTTATTGAGTTCTTACTCTATGACAGACAGTGTGCTAGGAATAAATTGTTGTTAGGTACCTTCAAGTCAGTTCTGATTCATAGCAACCCTATACAAAACAGAATGAACTACTACTGCTCAGTCCTGTACCATCCTCACAATTATTGCTATGTTCAAGCCCAGGTATACATGTGGAACAGGAAATTATCCCTGTTCTCATGACACTTAAAATCTACAGAGTTGGGCTAGTATAATGGGAAGAACATAGTCCTGAGACTAGGATCCTACCTAGCAGGTAACACTATTAAGTCAACATTGTTGACTTAAAGGAACAGCTAAATCACTTGCATGTTTCTCCCCCTCCATGAGTATCACTGACTACATGCTTTGCAAAGGTCTGTCGAATCCTTATGCCCCTTTTTTGAGATGAACTTTTAAATCTACAAGTTTATTGAAAAAGAATACCTGGGAGCCCAGATGTTTGCAATGTTGTTGTTGTTATTATGTGCCATGGAGTCGATTATGTCTCATAGCAACCCTGTACAGGGTTTCTGAGGCTGTAAATCTTTACGGGAGCAGAAAGCTTCATCTTTCTCCCATGGAACAGCTGGTGGTTTTGAACTGCTGACCCTTAGGTTCACAGTCTGATTCGTAACCACTATACTACCAGAGCTCCTTTGATGTTTGCAATGCCATATTATAAATATCATGAAAGAAGTTGTTTAAAAGTACAGTGGGCATACAGAAGATAGTGCAACTAAATACTGTCTGAGAATATTAATGAAAACTTCTACTATAGATGACAGAAGGCAGAGGAAAGTTGACGTTTCAACTGAAGAAAAAGCATAAATTGAAGCAGAAGACATAAGCGATATGGCTTACTAGGGAACCTTAATTCTACAAAGTTACAGCAAAGGATATGAATGGGGATAGGAGCTAAGGCTGGAAAGGGAGCTAGGATATCTGCTAAGAGGTTTTGCTTTTCTCTTGTTCACATTCACTGCAGTGTTACAAATACTAGTAGATACTGGGAGTAATGCCCTTAAAAGGGAAATAGTTAAGTAAATTCTGGCAGAATCATTGGATATAATTTTATAAAGCCATTAAAATGGTAATTCTTTAAAGAATAAACAGCATTTATCTAAACTTTAAGTTATATGCGAAATGGGGGAAAGAAGCAGGGATTTTTTTATTTTTTTTTTTAATAGACACTAGCTGGTTATGAGTTGGACTGCTAACCTCAAGGTCGGCAGTTTGAAACTACCAGCTGTTCTGCAGGAGAACGATGAGGCTTTCTGCTCCCGTAAATATTTGCAGCTTTGGAAATCCTGTGCAGGGTCACTATGAGTCAGAATTGACTCCACGGTACTTAACAGCAACAACAACAATGATTATATCATGGGGAAAAAAGTTATATATATATTCCAAAACAAATAAATACTGCTGTTGAGTCAATTCTCATTCAAAGCAACTCTATAGCCACAAAGCAGATGGTAGGTTTGAATCACAGACTTTTTGGTTAGCAGCTGAGCACTCTAATCACTGTGCTACCAGAGTTATATATATATATATATATATATATATATATATATATATATATATGATGGCACAATAAACACAAGCAAATAATCACTGCTATGTTAAAATGGTGAGTTTATAGAAGATTTCACCCTCTATTTTCTAAACTTTGTCATATGCCCTGCTGGATTTTACAATGCTGTTGTTGTTGAGTGTCCTCAATTTGGTTCTGATTCATAGTGACCCTATATAGGTTTCTGAGGAGTCGCTTGTGGCTTTGAAATGCCAGCCTTGTGGTTAGAAGTCCAGTACTTATCTTACAGCACCACACCAGGACTCCAGTTTTACAATAAAGGGAAATATTAAAAACAACAACAACAAAAGCAAAAACACGAATCCATTTGGCTTCACTTTGCTTCTCTACTTCTCCCATCTCTGCTTGTTTGCCTACTTTCCCTGTATTTTGATATACAGCCTGCAACTGGCACTATTAAAACTCATAGGATACCCCTAGGAAGAAGGAGTGGCTGCTAATTAAGTGGCTGTTACCAGCAGGCAAGTTCCTTTGTGGCCAAGAGGTCATTCCAGCTCAACACTAGGGAATAATCTTCCTCCTACAGCACTGTGTGGTTCTACACAACTAAGCTTTCTCTAGTAAAACTGCCCTAGGAGCTTGTTACTAAAGCAAGGAAGACAAATGCCAAGAATATTTTTATCGTGCCCTCCCTCCCAAGGGAATCAAGACTGGTGATGATTCTTCTGATGACTACATCCCAAGTGGTTGAGCTACAGCCTGGGACCAAAGGTCCATAAGTAAACACTGAACAAAATGTCAGCAACAATGAACGCCACATAGACAAAGTACCCATGGCAGAAAACATCCATGATGGCAACTTCTGGAAAAAAGGCACACGGGAAAATCTGTGAAGTAAACCATGGGAGAGCAGATTATCCATACCTATGAGTTTGAGAGCATTGAGAAGAAGAATCTGAGTGGTTCTGAATTGGATTTTCTTAGAAGGAAAGAATCCAGCAATTAATAAGCATGGTCTTCCATAGGAATAGTCAATGAAGATCTCAGGGGTGAAGTACAGAATATGCTGGCAAGATTTGGAGCTGACATTAACAAGGCTCTTCTTGCAAAAAAAAAAAAAGATTAAAACTGTATTTACCAAGGCTTCTCTCAAAAACAGTAACCAGAAAATTGAAAATATTTGGAAAACACAAGAACAAAAACAAGAACAAAGGCAGAAACTTAGCCAGGAATATTCTCAGCAGTTTCTGACTTTGTTTCAGTAGTGGGATACAGATATGCAAAAAACTGAGGAACAAGAGAAAAACTGAAAATATGTTTGTTGTTGTTGTTATTAAGTGCCGTCGAGTCGGTTCTGACCCATAGCAACCCTGTACAGGATTTCCGAGGCTGTAAATCTTTAAGGGAGCATAAAGCCTCATCTTTCTCCCGCGGAATTGCTGGCAGTTTTGAACTGCTGGCCTTGAGATTAGCAGCCCGATTCATAACCACTACATATATGTTTAGACAGCAACAAAAGATTTTCAACAATGTAGAATTGTTCAGAGCCAGAGACTAAAGTTATATAAACAGTTATATGAGCAGTTTGTAAAGAGTACAGAGGAAATAGAAAAGAATCATGGAAATCTGAATGGTGCACAAAATGAACTTAGAAGAGAAATGACTATGTTGCAGAAAAAAATTATAATGGATACACAGCAGCAAGAGATGGCAAGTGTTCGAAAGTCTCTTCAATCCATGTTATTCTGATGACTCTTTGAAGAAAAAAAACTTGAACCTAAGTAATAAACAATTATAACATTACCTAAGGGTATGTAATGTTAAGTACCGTGGAGTCGGTTCCGACTCATAGTGACCCTGCACAGGGTTTCCGAAGTTGCAAATCTTTATGGGAGCAGAAAGCCTCATCTTTCGCCCGCGAAACAGCTGGTAGTTTTGAACTGTTAACCTTGAGGCTAGCAGCCCGATTCGTAACCACTATGCTACCAGAACTCTATAGTGGTTTAAAAAATGTAAGTTTAGATTATAATATCTTGCTATTATTAGTTTGTTTGTTAACTGCAAAACCCCTTTCTGTAAACCCGGAATAAAAATCTAAATTTTATTGTGAGTAGCAGCCATTCTAAAGCTATATGTATCAGTCTTTGAGCTCTTTGGTATTAACAGTGAAGTTTTCTCCCCAACACTGTCAATTAACTGTAGCAATAAAAATTATTTAAATATATATATTTTTTTAAAGAATGAAGAGGGGTTGGAAGAAAGATGAAAATAGACCTAGCCAAGGATATACCATCCCTAGGGAGATGTTTATGTCCCATCAACCCAGCAGGCTGGTAGCACAACACAGGTCAACTAGAAACTCTTCCCCTTCAATTCACACAAGTCCACATCACCTAGCTCTACCCATCCAAGGACAACATATATGACTCAGAGGAAGGGGAAGGAATGCTTAGCAATTTAAAACTCAGACAAAAGCAATTTCATAGCCAGAAGGAGAGGGGTGTTGCACGGGAAGAAGGTAGAGGAAGTCAAACCTCATTTTCATTCATTTTTGGTTTGTTTCTTGGTTTTCCCCCTTCCTGTTTGAACAATGAACTTCTATTTTTCCTGAAGTCACAATTAACAAAAATAGGCAAAAACTGTAGTCTACAAGCTGAGCCCCCAAGGCCCCACCCAAAGCACTAAGTCAATAGTCTCTTCAAGCCAAGATCACCCAGCTGTGGTGATGGTTGTTGTTAAGTGCTGCTGAGTTGGTTCTGACTCATGGTGACCATGTATAGAGTTTCCAAGGAGTGGCTGGTGAGTTTGAGCCATTAACCATGTGGTTCAAACCTACCTTGTAGTCCAGTGCATTATCCCATATCACCATACCAGGACTCCATGATGGTGGTGGTGGTGATGGTGGTTATATGCCATGGAGTAGGTTTCGACTCAAGACTCTGTGGTTGTTGTTGTTGTTGTTAAGTGCCATCAAGTCAGTTCCAACCCATAGCGACCCTGGATAGAGTTTCCAAGGAGCAGCTGGTGAGCTTGAACCGCCAACCTTGCCGTTCAAATGGCTTTGCAGTCTGGCACATTAACCCACACCAAGACTCCAGAATCCACGGGAACTCCGTGGTAGGTAGATCCAGTACCTCCAAAACAGAACTTACTTAAGTAAAGGGAGCTGTTTATACTTTGATGGTGGGGGAAGCAAAGATACCCCAATACCTTGTTAAGATAAGAGGACAACTTCTCCAAATAGTTACTGCTCTTTGCTCTGTTGCACAATTTTCCAAAACCAGCTGCCATGGAGTTTATTTCATTTGTGTTAGAGTATAAATGCGCTTCACAGAGTTTTCAATGACTAATTTTTAGGAGATCACCAGGCATTTCTTCCAAGGTGCCTTTTGATTAATAGCCATGTATACTAACAATTTGCACAACCCAGCAACTCCTCTCTAATGTCAGAAAAAGCCAGTATGCCCTCTTTACAAAGAATGAAGCTAGTTCCCATAAAAGTGAGTAGCCAGAATCATAAAGACAGAGTCAAAAACTAGATATCCAGATGCAGTCTTTACATTGTATAATTTCTAAGCAAGGGCATCTTTTTGAAAAAAACCTTCTAGATAGGTGGTCCTACCTAACTAGGGAGCTCAGGACTGAGGAGGGAAGTCAGAGGTACCTTGGAATCAGCCCACTCAAAAAAGTCAAGTGAGAAGGCTGGGCATATAAAAAGCACACACAAAGAATTGAACTTATCAACTTGAAAGGTTTGCCTACTGTAATGGTTTCAGATGCTAAGAGCCTCAGCTCCACCATACCCCCACATCTGAGACTTTTCAGGCCAAGCAAGAAAACTCCCAGGCTATCAGAGATCTAAGTAAGAAACTACAAAGGGGAGACGAGGTAGAGTCAAAAGGGCAAAGACATTTTTTTTAAAAGGGTGAAGAAATCACCGTCCTTCTACAGGTCTTTAATCTTCCTCTCTCCCCACACTCCTTCCCCCATCAAAGGGTCTTGCCTCCAAATCTAAACAAGTCCTAAACAAGGGAGAAAAGAATAGTTTGTGTAAACCTAAGGAAGTACTTCCTTGTACTAAAGGAGAGGAGGTCACTCATTTGGGAGGAGAGGATAATTGAGGGGGAAGAAAATAACCAAATAAGGTAGACTTGACTGGTAGGGAGTCATCAGGAAAAGTTCCAGAAGCTGACGTCATAGGGAGGAAGGCTTTAGTCATCAGTTCCTCTGGCATCTGGCTTAAGGGCAGGAAGCAAACTCCTAATCCTAGGAGAAAGGTTGTTGTTGCTGTTAAGTGCTGTTGAGTCAGTTTGGACTCATAGCAACCCTGTATAGCGCTTCTAAGGAGTGACTGGTGAATTTGAACCACTGACTTTATGGTTAAGATCCAGTGCATTATCCCACAGCACCACACTAGCCAGGCTAAAATTTTCCCCAAGTCCACCTCAGGTCATGTTAGAGTAGTACTTCAAATACCCAAAGCATAGAGGGGTATTTCAAATACCCAAAGCATAGAGGGGTAGCCTAACCTTGAAGCAAAATGGTGGGTGTACCTATCAAATATAAACTAGCCTTTCCATGGCTCAGTGGCCAAGGAGGTGGAGACTTAGAGAAGAGATCTTTTCTCTGCTTCATTTACAGGCATATCTCAGAGACATTTTGTGTTCAGTTCCAGACAACTCCAATAAAGAAAATATTTAAATCAAGCAAGTAACACATTTTTTTTATTTCCTAGTGCATACAAAAGTTCTGTTTATACTCTACTGTAGTCTATTAAGTGTACAACAGCATTATAGACAAGTATGAAATGTTGTGAGAATTACCAAAAGATGACAAAGGGACATGAGGTAAGTACATGATGTTAGAAAAATCACCAATACATTTGCTCAAGGCAGAGTTGCCACAAACCTTCCATTTAAAAAAATGAAATATATGTAAGTGCAGTAAATTGAAGTACAATAAAACAAG
>NW_006408670.1:2100474-2102401 GCF_000296735.1 Chrysochloris asiatica
GTCCTGGTGTGGCGCTATGGGTTAATGCGCCAGATTGCAAAGCTGTTTGAACTGCAAGGTCGGCAGTTCATGCTCACCAGCTGCTCCTTGGAAATCCTACACAGGGTTGCTATGAGTCGGAATCAACTCAACGGCACTTAACGACAACAACAATACATATACAGACACATACATATATGTATGTGTTTTATACAGTTATTTTTCATACTGCTAATATTTTCATGTTAGAGAAAAGAAAATTAAAAGGCAAAGAGCTAAAGCAACTTTTGTCCTTAGATTTCTATGGGCTAGTCAATCACACATAAGGTCACTATGAGTCAGAATCAGCTCTATAGCAACAGATCTAGTTTTTTACTTAATCACTTTTCCAGGAATGTCTACAAGAATATTTAGAGTAGTTTAACTCACTTAAACTCTTGAAGTTGGCAAAAATTTGTGCAAATTAATTTATGACAAGGTGCTGTGGGTTAATGTGTTAGACTGTAAAGTTGGTTTAAACCACAAGGTCGGAGGCTCAAGCTCACCAGCCGCTCCTCGGAAACTCTATACATGGCTGCTATGAGTCAGAACCAATTGACAGCACTTTATAACAGCAATAACAGCAAACTGGCTGTTACCTTGACCTCCACCCTCCAACAAACTACTGATTTGTACTTCATCTAAATCTAGGCTGACATTTCTGAAAAAGTATCATGGGATGGGGATGGAAATGAAGAGTACAGTGTAGACCAGGATAATAAGATCAGGAACATTATCTAAACACAAGAAACATACGATTTGGTCCAAAGGGAGGTCAGGACTACAGAGAGGGAAGGAAATTCAAACCAAATTTGATGGGTGATGCCCTGCACCCCTTTAATAGGTCCTAGCTTCTGTCACTTCCCAAATATATACCCAGGAAAGAATTTCTCAGGATTATATGTTGTTTTGTATAACAGAATGCACATATCTCAACTCTTCTCTCATTAAGCCTTGATCAGTATCCTGGCCACATAAAGTATCTACCTAATATAAAATTCTTACAAGGTAGAAGGGTCATCAGGGATGGGAAGAAACTCCAGCCTTCAAAGTCATCAAAAGCTGCCTGGCAAAACTGTAATGCTGCACTGAATCATTAACTATGCAAGCAGCCTAGTAGCTATGTCACCACTTACCTTATGCTACAAGCACCCTGAAAAGAACATCAGATCTAGTATCTATCACTGACATAGCAAAAGGGGGCTGTGCTTTGAAAGTTGACCAAAAGACTCTTTGCCTAAGTTCAAAGTCCAAATGCTACAGCTAAGTCCCAGCAAGAAAATGCCATACTAATCAATCTATCATAACCACACACTAAGAAATCCTTCTCACACCTCTACCCCTTTCTAAATACCTGAGAGAAAGTGACCTTATAAAAAAGCCTAAAAGATGTTTCTACACTGCTGTCTTAAAGAGAGTCATCTCTATTTCTTGGTTTATCTCATATGGAAAACATGAAGGAAGGAGACTTTCACATACCTACTTGGACAACAAAGACTACAGCATCATTTTTAGTTAATTAATCCAATTCTGGAAAGCCGAAGGTACAGTCTCTTCCATAGAACCTTCAGAAGTTTGTGCGAATTGAAAAAGGACTATTGGCTCCATTGATCACAAGAAAAAGCAACGTAGTCTGTGTTCACAAGCACCTTTCTGTGGCTTCCTTTAATCAGTCAGCACCTCGTCTTCCCTCATTTTAGACAAGTTTACTTTCAAGAGTGCTACTTGGCAAGGAAGGGAGTGATTAACTCTCCAGTCTAGGAGCAGAGGTCTCTAGGACCATCAACGGAGAAGAGCCGAGAGCGGGACCCTACCCAGAGAAGCAGCAAGGCCCGAGATGGAGGCAGAGACGATGACGATGACGATGACGTGGAGTGATGAAGCGGCTGGGGACTTTGGATCCAGAGAG
>NW_006408670.1:2102626-2121982 GCF_000296735.1 Chrysochloris asiatica
AAAAAAAAAAAAGAGTGCTACTTGGTTTATGTCTACATAACAACCACATCACTGCCCCATTTAAAATGGCCACTGTCCCAAATGTACCATACTTCAAGGCCCTTCCCATCCCAGTAAACCCCTTTCTCTTAAAACCTATATTAAAATTCATCGACAGCATTTATTTTTCTCAAACTGTAGAGTTAGCGCTAAGTTCCCAAGCAAACAGATCTTTAAAAGTTGTTATTATATCCTTCATTCATTTATTTATATCCCTTACGGTATATAGTAAGGAGCCCTGGTAGCATAGTGTTGGGCTGCTAACTGAAAGGTCAGCAGTTCGAATTTGCAGGAGAAAGATGAGGCTTTCTGCTCCCATAAAGATTTACAGTATCCGAAAATTATACAGGGTCACTATGAATCAGAACTGACTCGCTAGCACATCACCACCACAATAAATAGTACATAGTAACCATTCAACAACTGTCAGCATGTAGCTACATGCCTTTTTTCTTACCTTCCCTCCTATAATAGAGTTGGGCATAGATAATTTGTATAAAACTAAAACTGCCATCAAGTGGATTCCAACTCATAGTTTGCAAAGCTGTAAATCTTTATGGGAGCAGAGAGCTTCATTTTTTCTCCTGTGAACTGGCTGGTAGTTTTGAACTGCCAACCTCTGCAGTTAGCAGCCCAATGCCTA
The DNA here is from genome assembly GCF_000296735.1 of Chrysochloris asiatica. Taxonomy (NCBI): domain Eukaryota; kingdom Metazoa; phylum Chordata; class Mammalia; order Afrosoricida; family Chrysochloridae; genus Chrysochloris; species Chrysochloris asiatica. Next base: position 2,103,309 of record NW_006408670.1, read on the forward strand.
ACCCACAATGCCACCGGGCTCTTTTAGATGATTTGTATGGTAGTGGTGGTGATTGTGTGCTCACTGAGACAGGTCCAACTCATAGCGACCCTGTATAGGGTTTCCGAGACTGTGAATCTTTATGAGCACAGAAAGTCTCATCTTTATACCATGAAGTGGCTAGTGGATTTGAACGTCTGATCTTGTGGTTAGCAGCCTAAAGTGTAACCCACTAAGCCACCAACACATAGTAAAAGCTAGGTACATTTCTAATCATGTTATATGCATTCATTACCTCATTTAACCCTCACAACAACCCTATGAAATTGTTGTTGTTGTTTTTGTTGTTGTTAAGTGCCAGAAAGTTGGTTCCCACTCATAAAATAGATGCTTATATTATCTCCACTTTACAGTTGAGGAAAATGCAACATAGAAATTAAATAAATTGCCCAAGGCCATACAATTAGTTGGTTGTAGAGCTGGGATTTGAACCCAGGCAATCTGACTCCAGAGTCACCAAGTATGCTAGACTATCTTTCTATGAAATCCTGACCAAGTCCTTTTTAGGCTAAATACCTGTCCAAGGAGTTCTGTTGCAGTGCAGTAAGATAAGCACTGAATCACAACATCGACTTGAACTACAAGGTCGGCAGTTCAAACCTACCAGCCGCTCCTCGAAAACCTTATACAGGGTTTCTATGAGTTAAAATCGACTTGGCAGCACTTAACAACAACAATAACAACAACCTGACCAAGAAACATGGGAGAACGATGAATATTTCTGCTTCAGTAAAGATTTACAGCCTTGGAAATTCTATTATTGTGAAATTCCGTTGAGTTGGTTCCGACCCATAGCGACCCTGTATAGGGTTTCTGAGGAGCAGTTGATGAGCTTGAACCACCGACCTTGCAGTTCAAATGGCATTGCAGTCTGGCTCATTAACCCACAGCACACACTTACAGGGTCACTATTAGTCAGATTCAACACAACTACCACCACCACCTACCCTAGAGAAAATAACAGAGTGGCAAAAGCAAAGTAGTTTGTGCTCAAAAGATTGGCCCAAACCAAAAGACCCCACTGACAAACAGGTTGGCTGTTCAAATCCATCCAGAAACTCCATAGAAGAAAGGTTTGACAATCTGCTCCCATAAAGATTATAGTCAAAAAAATCCCTATACCATCCAGGATTTAGTGTTAATATTTTCCAGAGTACCTGGATTGGGATAAAGAGCTTGTACTATGCACTTTCAATTAATGAAAAAAAGAAAACGTTAGTCAAAAAATTAATAATAAAAAAATATATTAAAAACTCTGTTGAACTCACTTCTACTTTATAACACATGAAGGTGCTATGGATCAGAATTGATGCCAATGGAAGTGGGTTTGATTTTCATTTTATACATGTTGCAGACTTGGTCTATAAGCACCTAAAGGTGAGGGGGTGAAATGTATTGAAATGGTTGGCACAGCAGTAAATGTCACTAAATTGGAAAGGCAAGTGTCATAATGTTCTCCTAACTCAAAGGACAGATCAAGTAGGGACACTGAGTAACAATATAAAGAGGTCAGAGCTCAACATTAAAAAGGAAGACAAGAAAGCAGGGAATTTGAGTGGAGAGAGCATGAAGAGAGAAAGTCATTCTGAGGTCCCAGCAGAACTGAGTCTACTCACTCACTGAAACCTCCTACAGCAGAAGTTATTTAGGGGAACTCCAGTGCAGCCATCTTGCTAATGTAATCATCACAGAGCCAATTCTCTGGAAGTCTGTATGTCCCCTGCATAGAGTCATTCTTCCAAGACAGACATGTCCAGTGGGAGAACACTATCTTAAAAATTATGAAAGCCAAGTTTTACTTGCTATTACCAACTTTATGCAATCTCAAACAAGTTGTCCAGCCCTTGTGGTTATGTATAAGGAGAAAAATTTACTCTCTTCCATAAGGAATTTTAAGGCAACAAGACCTGGTCTCAAGCAGGAAAACATGGCTAGTTCCCTTTCCCTACCTCCCTTCAGCCCAGACATCTATCTTCCACCATGCTTCACTGATAAAACAAAACACTTACCCTCCTGGGAAGTACTAGAGTCTCCATGGCATGGTCAGAGCTGGAGATCTAAATAAGTGGAGATACAGGATACAAAGTCTCTCTCTCACGCACAGCTTCCACCCCTGATCTCTTGCCCCATCTTGAAGACTGCAGGCAGGATTGGTTCAGTGGTTAACAGTATGAGATTCTGCCTCCTATCCTCCAAGTGCCATTTTAGTGCCACTCAAGTGGTTCAAGCAATGCAAGGAATGGCAGGAGAATAAACAATCCACAGAACCCCTGTTAAAATTTAGCCGAATGCAGACACAGAAGTCTTCAAATACTTCAAATAATCTATGCTTGCTTACATGCATGTTCCCACTTGAAAACTTTTCCCCTGACCTGTTAAGCTAGGCCTGAAACCCCATCAAATTTAAGAGGCTTTTTACTAAGTCTAAATGTCTTAACTAAGATCTATATTCCAGCCCTAACTCTCCCATTATCATGCTATGCGACTAACATGCTATGTGGCTCTAGGTCAATCTCTTCCTAATTCTGGGTGTCAGTTTCCTCATTATACAATGAGAATTTGACTTGATAGCTAAAAAAAGACTTCAAGTATGACATTTAATAAATCCTAAAGAGGACAGGAGTCCTGGTGGTACTGTGGTTTAATGCTCTGGACTGCAAGGTAGGTTTGAACCAAAAAGCCAGTGGTTCAAGCTCACCAGCCACTCCTCAGAAACCCCTACTACACAGGGTCATTGTGAGTCAGAACCAACCCAACAGCACTTATCAATAACAACAAAAGAGGAAAACCAAAAACTCAAGAACTTCTCAAAAAATCAAAACAATCTACAGAATCAGAAAGCATCATCTTTCTCTTGTGGAGCAACTGGTGGACTCAAACCATGGACCATGTGGTTTGCAGTTCCGTGCTTACCATATGGAGACACCATAAAGAATAGATGTCAGTTAATAAGCTTCTCCATTATGGCTACTAAGGCAGACTGAGGAAACAGACAGCCAGAGTCCACAAATGGGTGGACTAGAGGAAGGCATGTTATAACAAATTTGAGAGGGTTGGCAGAGAAGGGGAGAGAATTGACTATAAAAGTGAAACCAACACTGGTTAGGGTGCAAACATGGTTCATATGAATGAATGGGTTTGGTTTTGCAGTACACTTCCCTACCAGTCTTACTCCAGAAATAGCCTACAACACACCAGAATGTGGAGAATGCATGAAAAAGAGGGACTTTCTTTCTCCCTTCATTAAAATTACTAGCTGGTATGCAATGGACTAGGGTGTGTCCCTGGATGTCTAGGCGTTGGGTTAAGGAATAAGAAAAGTAAGAGGCCATATCTGTGACACTCCCAACTCTCACCAAGAGACCACATAAATTCAAATGCAGGCCACTTTGCCCAAACTATCCATTTATTTTTATCTGAGGATCATAAGGGCCTGAAAGAAGGGGAAATTTTGCTTTGGGAAAGAAAGGGAGATTCAGACTTCAAGAACCCAATCAATTCTCCGATATAAACTATCACTCAATTCACAATAACAGCTTTAAAAAAAAAAAAAAAAGGCAAATAAATAAATAAATAAGCCAGTCTTTAACATAGACGTCCTGGGGGGATGGTAAAATAAGAGAAAGGGAGAAGTATTCAAATTTTACCACTGCCAGCCCAAACTAGAAATGGTTTAATGCTTACTAGAGGGAACAGGTGAAAACTGTCACCTCCCTTTGCTATTTAAAAATTTGGGATGTTAACTTCTTATTTGGGGGAAGAACACCACCTACTTGTTAGAGTAAGTGACAATAAAATGGTCAAAGAAAAGTATTACAATTAAAAGATATTGTACATTTTTGTCTATTTTAAGCAAAAAAGGGAGGTGTTCTTTTCTGACTTGTGATAAATTACAATCAGTAATCATTCATTCATTCATTAAACAAATATTTGAGACAAAAAAATAAATAAATAACCCAATCAATGCATCAGAACTGGGGGGTCAATCGTCTCTTAGGTACAGATTCTATGGTTGTTAAGTCACGTTTAGTAGTTGTTTCTCCTAAAAGTTAACCATTCTTTGAGCCAAACAGCATGGAAAATTCTTATGCCGCCAATCTATCAAAACTCAGAATCATTAAGAAAAAAAAAAAAAAGGGCCAGGTTTACTGACCAATAACACCAGGGAGGTATAAAGTCCTTAAAATAACCAACCATACAAAAATAAAATTAAAAGGACGGCAATTGCCTTGAGACAAACCTCAGAAGGCAGAAATGGATAGAAAGGAATAGAAATGGAAAACACAGGAAGGAGTTGGAAGAGTGCTGTTACCAGGTGACAAGGCAGGCAGTATACAAGAGGGAGGTCAACATAGGAAAGATGAAGCTAGCAGGAGACACAGGGAGGAATGCAATAGATAAAGTGAATAGAGGAAAATACTGTTAACTGTTGGTACATGAAGGGAATTTTTTCCATTGTAACCATGTAAGGAAGCAAAGTATATGATCTGTTGAATGCAAAACTGCTTATCTGCTCTGTAAACTTTCACTCAATTCACAATAAAACGTTGAAAAAAAAGTGGTGTTACATTGTGGGTACTGTAATGAATATCATAAAACTAAATGTGTATGAATTGTTCAATAGAAAACCAATTTGCTCTGCAAGCCTTCACTCCAATAACAATAAATAGTAAAAATAATGATAAACAAAATTATTTTCTCTCATTTGTGTGGGGAGGGTATTGGGAAGAATGTGTGTGAACGCCTCAAGTAGTAAAACCAACATCAATTTAAAACAAGGAGAAAGTGAAAACACTTAAGGGGGAGCTTCAAAAGTTCATGGAAAAATTATTGTTGCTGTTGTTAAGTGCCATCTAGTCGGTTCCCACCCATAGTGACCCCGTATAGGGTTTCTGAGGAGCGACTGGTGAGCTTGAACTGCCCACCTTCTGGTTCAAATGACTTTGTGTCCAGCACATTAACCTACAGCACCACACCAGGACTCTATTCCATGTTTCCATGAACTTTTTGAAGTTCCCTTGTACTTGCCAGAAGCTTGGTGCTTAAGGGCAAGAAAGGCAAGTAAGACTTGACAATGAAGCTGGAACAAAGCAACATGGCAACTAAAGCTCAGCATACACACAAAAAACTAGGCCCATATTGCATTCTTTTAATCTCAGGAGACCTCAGCCCTTCTAAGTCTACAAGCCACTATTTATGCTCTATAAAGCTTTGGCAGTGCTAAGGAGATGGGTCAGGAGGCCTATACATAGCCTAGGCCAGCCCAACAAGCTGTTTGAACTAAAGGACTCAAGCCAGGATGGTCACCAGGCCCGCTGGAGCCAGGGAAAGGCCCCAGCAGCCATTGGCATGACTTGCACAAAAGCAAGCCCTCAATAGTCAAGCACAGGGCCCTGACCCCTCCCTGCCGGGTATCCGGGCCCTTTAGGCCCCACTCCCAGAAGGCTTCAGCTCCTCACATAACTGCAACCACAATTCTAAAAAGGTGTGGCCCCACAGGCAAGAATTCACACCTGACAGAATGTCCAAAAAGCAATTACAGGATGGTGCTGAAGGGCTAGGAAAGGATAGGAAGGCATGAAGTAAAAGGATTTGGCTGATGGGAAGGAGGAAAAAACCAGTCCTCTCCATCAGGAAGTAGGTCAGTTCTCTTCTCAGACTGGTTCCTAGGGAAGTATTGGCGCTTCTAGGTAAAAGAGAGCAGCCTCTGTGAATTCCTCCACAACTCTTTCCTTCTGTCCAGATAGGAAGCATCTGGAACTGCCTAGGAAGGCTATGGGAATGGTTAGAGTGCAGGATCTACCCAGAGAGCTCCCTCTCTTTTTCCCTGTGTTATTCCCAAGATCTCTCTAGGACCACGGCAGCCTTGTCAGGGCCAATTCTTGGGCTGAGGGACGTCCCCTCCTCTGTGATCACTGTCCATTCCTTCCCCTACCCCGCCCAGGCCCCAACCAAGTTTTCCCATTGCTGCATCAGGGACCTGGAACCTGAGAAAGAGGCCAGCACTGTCCAGTCCACACTTGTAGCTCAGAGACCCAATCACTCACGGGCAAGCCAGACTTGGACCCCACTCCCCTCCCTCCCTACCAGGGACCTTGGCTTAGGTCCTGTCATTTCTGTGGCTGTCCAAACTTCTGGCCATTAGCAAAGGGCAATGGGGCGGGGTGTGGGTGAAGGGCATCTAGACCCTCAGGACCAGCGGCACCCACCTCTAGCACTTACCGTCTTGGGCATAGTGGTGGTTACAGCGGCGGAGTTGGTGAAGTTTGGCTGGGAGATGTCAGGCAGCGATGGGCACGCAATACACACGGCTCACAGGCCGGAGACTTGGACTAGGTGCCTCTCTAGCGTCAGGGCGATTGCTCGGCTTCCTGCTAACGGGCCACGACTTCATAAACCCCACCCAGGAAAGAGCAGGCCCAGTCGCTCAGCCCGCTCCTTTAAGTGGCCCGGCTTCCGCGCTGCTCCCCGCCCTCGCGCCCGCCTCCCCTTCGGCTGTTGGTCTCGCCCCACCTAGTCCAGTCCTGCCCAGCTGTGCCACACAGGCCACATGTGGGGGCAGACTGGGCCTTAGCAGCCCAAAAGGGTAACTCCTATCCCCGCCCCCAGTCCACACAGCTCCTTCCCCACCCCCATTACAACCCCTAGCCCTTGCCTAGAGGCCAGCTAGCCCCACCCCCACATGGGGCAGGCCCCTGAGCCACGCCCGGGCAGACACTCGTTCTGCTACTGATGGCAACTTTCCACTAATGGGGAACTCATGACTGTCCTGACTCTCGAAAAGTTCCTCGTTGTATATATCTGAACTCATTTCTATGTGGCTTCCACCTGGGGTACATAACCATAACCACGCTGTTCCCTCAGGTTAGTCTCAAACAACTCCTTAGATCTGGAGAGGGATCCCAGGCCCCCCTGAAACTTCTCTTATCTTGGCTAAAGTGCCACAAGTCCTCCAACCTTTCACCCATTTCTTCTGTAGGACTCCATAGCCCTTATTCCACCATATTTCCTCCCTATCCTTGTTTAGTCCTCATTTTCATCAGAATTAGGATCCCTTTTTCCATATCTGCCCTCAACTCACTTTCCTTCCTCCAAATCCCTGTTCCCACCTGCCTCAAATCTGTGCCTATATCTTTTATCTCCTCCCCAATATAAACACATTATATGTCTGCCAGCTCTCTTTTCTGCTTCCTGTAAAAGTCACCGAATCTCAGGCTGGCATTGCTCTAGACTGTAGTAATCACCGGTTTAACTGAGTTGTAGTTGGAAAGTGATTGGTCCTGGTCCATTTTTCTCCTATTCACTGGTCTCAATATTCTTTGTGAGTTAGGACACCTTTGGGATAGTGAAGGGAACCAGCTTAGGCAGTGAAAAGAATATTTCAGTGTGTGGAGTGGGGTAGGGTAGGGGGAGGTTGAGGATCAGAACACCTAACTTCTTTTCTTGACTTTGCCATTAACTCACTCTCTGACCACTGTGTGGCCTTGAGCAAGTCGCTTCCTTTCTCTGTGTAAGGTTCTCTTTCTGTAATAATTAGAAAGGCCTGAACTCCTAGGCTTCCAATGTCCTTTCTCATATGACATTATGAAAGGATGAGAAGAGAAATAGACTCACTATAGAACGGTAGATGGATGAGCCTATCAGGGTTGTATATAGTCTGACCTTGTATTAGTATTAAAAAACCAGCAGCCCTATTTTCCACCCTCCATCTCAAAAGTGTCCATGAGTCAACATGCCTCAATCTCTTTCATTGTTGCCATGATTCATTGATGTATGCTAGGGCAAACAAAGTTTCCTGCCCAAAGAGTTTTCTTAAGCTGAGCTTAAGAAGAGCTACACTCCTGGAAAGCTTCAGCAGCAGATGTAGTAGTCAAAGCCAATCACAGTCTTTGACACTGATTTTCTTCATATTCACCCAGAGCCCTGACACTAGGCTAAGTTCCTGAAAGGGGAGAGGAAGTTAGTTGAAGACTCTTACCTCTGCTGCCGGTTAATGCTCTGGACTGCAAGGTTGGTTTGAACCTCAGGGTTGGCAGTTCAAGCTCACCAACTGCTCCTCAGAAACCCTATACAGGGTTGCTATGTGTCGGAATCGACTTGATGACACATAACAACAACAAAGCTTAAAACATAAAAAAAAAAAAAAAAAAAATCCCCTCTAAATTATCAACCCTCTGTGTTGTTTACCACCTTCCATGTCCACTCCCTCTACATATACACAGGAGCTACTCAGTTAAATACACTATTTAAAGGGAAAGGCACCACAGGAGTCCAGGTTGGGAGGGGTGGGTTAGAGGGTGAAAGATCTAAGAAAGTAGTAGCGGGTGTGGGGGGGTGGGGGAGGTGGGAGGTCTGAGGAAGATAGGTAGGAATTAAGTCTCTAAGCCCCAAAAAAACCCACTGCAATGAATTCTATTCTGACTCACTGCTGTTGTTAAGTGCTGTCAAGTCTGTTCTGATTCATAGCATCCCTGTATAGGGTTTCTGAGGAGTGACTGGTGAGTTTTAACCAACAGCCTTGTGGTTCAAACCAACCTTGCAATCCAGTGCTTATCCTATAATACCACACCAGGTCTCCAACTCATAGCAACCCAATCAATATAGGACAAGATAGAATTACTTCTTAGAGTGTCTGAGACTATAAATCTTTAAAGGAGCAGACAATTTCATCTTTATCTCAGAGAGCAGCTGGTGGGTTTGAACCACTAACCTTGTGGTTAGAAGCCTGGTGCCTAACACATAGCACCACTAGGACTCCTTGCTGTTTTTATCATTTCTCCTCAAGTCAGTACTGACCCCATGTAGAGTTTCCAAGGAGCAGCTGATGGGTTTGAACTGCCAACCTTGTGCTTAACAGTCCAATACTGATCCTAAAATGTCAAACCAGGATTCCTTAGGCTTCTTTTAGAAAAGCAAAAACAACCATAACAAACAAATCCCCTGTCATCTAGGTGATTCTGCCTGGTAGTGACTCTTTACAGAGTTTCTAAGACTGTAAATCTTTGTGGGAACAGACAGCCTCATTTTTCCTCCGTGGAGCAACTGGTGGATTTGAACTTCCAACATTGCAGTTATCAATCCAGTGCTTATCCTACAGCTCAACCAGGGCTCCTTAGAATTCTAGGGAAGACATTATAATAGTTTGTCCTCTTAAGCTGTCCTTTGAAATCTACTTAGCTTTTTACTTCATCATTTCTTTCATTTGTTTTAGCTACTCTATGTTCAAGAGCAAGTTTCAGACTCTCTTCTGACATCCATCTTGGTCTTTCTTTCTTTCATGTCTTTTAAATGAACTTTTAGTTTCTTCATGTCTAATGATATCATCTCACAACTCATCTGGTCTTTGGTCATTAGTGTTCGATGCATCTAATCTATTCTTTTAGTAGTTTTTTTTAAAACTTTATTGTGAATTGAGTGAAAGTTTATAGAGCAGACCATCAGTTTTACATTCAGCAAATCATATACTTTGCTTCATTACAGTGACTGCAATCCCATCCACGTACCAACAGTTAACAGTATTTAGCTCTATTCACTTTAACTGTGTCTCCCAGTACCTTCATCTTTCCTCTGCTAACGTTCCTCTTGCTGTATATTGCCTGCCCTGTCACCCACATTAATATATGTTTACCCTCTAGCCCATGAATAATTTTTCCCTTCTTCCTCCTCCTCTGCCCATCATTAATTGTTTCTTTTATTAAGAACATATTTTAACTTTTTGCAACATTGGTTTCATACAATATTTGTCCTTTTGTGGAGTCCTGGTGTGGCGTCAAAGAATAAACACTGGACTCCAAGGTCAGTTTGAAGCACACTCCTAGGAAACCCTATAGAGGGCTGCTATGAGTCTGAACTGACTCGACAGCACTTAACAACAACAATTTCATTCAGCATAATGTCCCCCAAGTTCATCCATGTTGTGAGGTGTTCCCCATTTTCATTGTTATTCTTCAACATTGCATGGAATTCCATTGTGTGTATGTACCAAAGTTTGTATAACCATTCTTCTGTTGGTAGACATTTAGGCTGTCTCTATCTTTTTTATGTTCCTATTGTAGACAGCATATTGAAGGATCCTATTTTCTTATTCATTCTGCTCTCACTGTCTTTTGTCTGGTCCACTTAATCTATTTCCATTCAGTGTAATTATCAATAGGTATGCATTGATTGCTGTCATTTTGCTTTGTGTTTTTTTGTGGTGCTGCTGGTTTCTTTGTTCCACATAATTTTCTGCTCTGAGCTCATTTTGTTTGTGGGTTTTCTTTTCATTTTCTTTCTTTATGTTGTATTGATGGTGGTGGTGGTTATGTGACATGGAGTAGACTCCAACTCATAGCGACCCTGCACAGGGTTTCTGGGGCTATAAATCTTTACAGGAGGAGAAAGCCTCATCTTTCTCCCATGGAATGGCTGGTAGTTTCGAACTGCTGACCTGGAGGTTAGCAGCCTGACCTGTAACCACTACACTACCAGAGCTCCTTTTATATTGTATTAAAGTTTACTAAATCTTTCTGGGTTTCCTTTTATTAAAAATTTTTGATGTGTAGATATATTGAATTTCTATGAGGTTATCCTGTAATTAACATTTTTTCCCTATTTAAAACAGTATGTTTTGTCATGAGATCTACTTGATTTCCTAGCCATTTGGAAGTTCTATATCAACATTATTCCCTCTTTTTGCTTTGTAGTTGAATTTGTTATATATATTTAAAAACAACAACAACAACAACAAAACACCTGGTTCCCTATTTTCATTCTTACAGGTTTGTTTTACTTTAAATGTTTTTATATCTGAATTGAGTTCTGTGTGGTGTTGTCATATATGGTACTCTCAGGTTGTCTTTTGCCATTGGTTATCAGAATTTTGTGTAAACTTGGTCTGGTCATTACAAATTTCTTTACTATCTGTTTATCAGGAAATATCCTAATTTCACCATAGAATTTGAGGGACAGTTGTGCTGGGTTTATGATTCTTAGTTGTCAGTTTTTTCTTTCAATTTTGTATATCTCATCCCATTCATTGCCTTCTTGTCAGCATGGCTTCTGCTGAGAAACCAGAATTTATACTTACCCATTTTATTTTGTAGGTAAGTTTTTATTTTCCCTGAGCTGCAATTAAGACTCTTTCCGTGTCTTTGGTTTTGGAAAGTTTTATTATGATATTTCTTGGTGATTTTCTTTTGGGATCCATCTTGTTTGGGGTTTGTTCAGCTTCCTGTAAGCTTATATTCTCATCTTTCATGATGTTACAGACATTTTCTTGCAACAGCTCTTAGATTATTTTCTCTGTGCTTTTTATTGTCTCTTTCTGTTATGGAATTCTGATCACCTGTAAGTTGTTCCTCTTCATATTGGACTTTCTTCAGATTTTTTTAATTGTGAGTTGAGTGTAGGTTTACAGAGCAGATCATCAGTTTTAGTCAACAAACCATACACTTTGCTGTACTACATGTTTGGAATCCCTTCCATGTACCAACAGTTAATTGCATTTACCTCTATTCACTATGGCATTCCTCCCTGTGTCTCCCACTATCTTCATCTTTCCTCTGCTAACCTCCCTTTTGTTGCGTATTGCCTGCCCTGTCACCCATGTTAACATGTGTCTACCCTCTAGCCCATGAATAATTTTCCCTTCCACTCCCTATCCCCGAAACCCTCATAGATTGTTTCTTTTATCAAGAAAACTTTTCTTAAAACTTTTTACAACATTGGCCTCATGCCATGTTTGTTCTTTTGTGACTGACTGATTTTACTCAGTATAATGTTCTCCAGGTTCAACCATGTTGTGAGGTGTTTACCAGAGTCATCATTAGTCTTCAAATTTTCTAGTATTCCATTGTGTGTATGTACCAAAGTTTGTTTAATTATTTTTTTCTGTTGATGGGCTGTCTCTATCTTTTCCTTATGTCTCTTGCAAGCAGAAATTGAAGGATCCTCTTTTCTTATTCATTCTGCTCTGTCTCTTGATATTTAATCCCTTTATTTTGTTTTTTATGATAATTTTATTAAATTATCAATAGGTATGAATTGATTGTTGTCACTTTCCTGTGTGGTTTTTTTTGTGGTGCTACTGGATTCTTTGTTCCACACCTTTTGTTTGTTGGTTTCCTTGTAATTTTCATTTCTGTTGTATTAATGTTTACTAAATCTTTCTGACTTTCCTTTTTTAATTTTGATGTGCAAGTGCATTATTTTTCTTTAATGTTACCCTGTAATTTATTAATTATCCTGTAATTTTTCCCTGTTTGAAAATCTGTTTTATCTTGAAATCTGCTTGACTTCCTTCTCACCATCCTTGCTCAACCTTTCCTCCCAGCAAGTACTCTATCCACCCTTCTAGCCTTTTTTCTGAAGTTCAAGGTGCCAGAATTTTTATCCGTGTCTATTTTATTTAGTTTCCTATATCTTTGTTGTTGAGGGTCCATGTAGTGCATCTGTCTAGTCTGTCATCATGCTATAAGTCCTCATTCTTTTTTCTGATTGTTCTTCTAGCATACTATTATTGAGAGATTTACCTGCTAACTCACTAATTTGAGTTTCTATTGCTTCGAATCTACTCTTTGCCCTATCAATGTATTGTCTGTTTCTAGTTCTGAATTTGAACTGCCATCATTTTGGTTCAAACCGACCTTGTTGTGCAATGCTTATGCTACAAGTATTTGCAATGAATAAATCATTGATTTTGCAAAATTCTACCATGTGATCTCCAGCATCGTTTCTATCAAGGCCTTCTTTTCCCACCACTGATCCTTCCTCTTTGTTTCCATCCTTTGGATTCTAATCACCAATATTTATCAATGCAACTTCATTGTATGACTGATAAATTTCAGACTGATGAAGTTGGTAGGCTTCTTCAATATCATAATCACTAGATTTAGTGGTTGGTATGTAAATTTGAGTAATAGTGGTATTAACTGGTCTTCCTTGTAGGTATATGGATATTATCCTATTACAGATAGCATACTTCAAGATGATCTTGAAATGCTCTTTTTGATGATGAATATGATGACATTTCTCTTTAATTAGTTATTCCCGGCATAGTAAATCATACGATTATCCATTTCCATTCACTTATACCTAGGATATCAATCTTTAAGCATTCCATTTCTTTTTTCCCAATTTTTTATTGTCAATTGAATGAATGTTTACAGGGCAGATCATCAGATTTACATTCAACAAATTATATACTTTGCTTCATTACATGGTAGCACTCTCCTCCATGTTCCAACAAATAACTGTATTTAGCTCTATTCACTGTAACGATTGCATTCCTCCATGTGTCTCTGGCTACCTTCATCTTTTCTCTGCTATCCTCCCTCTTGTTGTATATTTCCTGTCCTGTCACCTATGTTAAAATTTGTCTACCCTCTAGCTCATGAATAAGTTTCCTTCCACACCCTAACTATCATAGATTGTTTCTTTATCAAAACTTTTTTTAACTTTTAACAATACTGATCTCATACAATATTTGTCCTTTTGTGATTGACTATTTTCACACAGCATTACGTCCTCCAGGTTCAACCATGTTCTTAGGTTTCTCACAGATTCATCAGTATTCTTCAACGCTTTGCAGTATTTCATTCTGTGCATATACTGAAGTTTGTTTAACAATTCTTCTGTTAATGGTCATTTAAGCTGTCTCCATCTTTTCAATGTCTCTTTGTAGACAGCATATTGAAGGATCCTGTTTTCTACTTTCTGCTCTCTATGTCTCTTGGCTGCTATATTTAATCTGTTTTAATTCAGTTAATTTAAATTATTAATAGGTGTGAATTGATTGCTGTCATTTTTATGTGTTTTTTCTTTTTCTTTTTTATGAGGCTGCTGATTCTTTGTTCCACATATTTTTCTCTGCTGAGTTCATTTTGTTTGTGGGTTTTCTTTTCATTTTCATTTCTGTTGTGTTCATATTTACAAAATCTTTTCTTATTTACATATATAGGTGTATTCTTTTTCTTTGAGGTTACCCTGTAATTATTAAATTTTTCTCTGCTTAAAACAGTCTGTTTTATTTTATAATCTACTTGACTTCCTTGCAACTGGAAGTTCTGTATCTACACTTTTCCCTTTTTTTGTTGTTGTTATTAACCTCATTATACATTGATATCTATGGTTCTGTAGTTTCAGTCTTGTAGGTTGGTTTTGAAGTCCTGGTGTTGCACTGTAGGACAAAGCATTGGATCACAAGTTTGGTTTAAACAGCAAGGTCAGCAGTTGAAACTCACCAGCTGCTCCTCAAAAACCCTATACAGGGTCGCTATGAGTTAGAACTGATTCAATGGCATTTAACAACAACACAAGGTTTGTTTTACTTTAAATACTTCTATATATGGTTGAGTTCTGGGTGATAGTGTCAAGTATGATGATTTCAGGTTGTTGTCTGATGTCATTGGTTCTGAATCTTAAAAACACCCTGTAGCATTTTTTTTGTAAAGTTGGTCTGGTCATTACAAATTCCTTAATTTTTGTTTATCAGGAAATGTCCTAATTTTGCCATTGTATTTGAGGAACAGTTTTTCAGAGAATACAATTCTTGGTTGGCATTTTTTTCTTTCTTTCTGAGTTTTGTATATGTCATCCCATTGCCTTCTTTCCTGCATGGTTTCTTCTGAGAAATCAGAACTTACGTCTCATTGGTTCTGGTATGTAGGTAACTTTTAATTTTCCCAAGCTAGTCTTAGGATCCTTTCCTTGTTTTAGATTTTGGAAAGTATGATTATGATATGTCCTGATGATTTTCTTTGGGGATCTCTCCTGCTTGGGGTTCATTCATCTTCTTGCATGCTTGTCTTCTCATCTTTCATGATATTAGGGCAGTTTTCTTCCAAAAACACTTTGACAATTTTCTCTGTGCTTTTTATTGTGTCTCTTATTGTTCTGGAATTCCATTCACTCATAAATTGTTCCTCTTCATGGTGTCCCACAAAATTCAGGCTTTCTTAGGATTCTTTAATTATTTTTTCTGATTGTCCTTCTAGCATACTAGTATTGAGAGATTTATCTTCAAGCCCACTAATAAGGGCTTCAAGTGCTTCACATCTACTCTTTTGACCTTTCAATGTAGTATCCATTTCTAAAATATTAATATTAATCTTCTGGATTTCTAATTGCAGGATTTGTAGTGTTTCAAAATTTGCATTTATTTTGTCTGTCCGTTCTTATAGTGTTTTCCTGAATTATGTTCAATTTATTTCTGTATTATCCTTGCTTTCCTCAATCTTTCTGTCAATACATTGAAGGTATCAAAATATTCTTTTGAATTCTTTTTCAGCTAGTTCCATTGCCTTTTTTATTCTCAGAAATGTTTTCTATCTCTGCATCTTGGTCATTTGTTTAATCTAATCACTCTTGTTCTTTATATGAGTTAAAATTGTCTACTGTCTCTGATTCATTGTGG
This sequence comes from Chrysochloris asiatica, assembly GCF_000296735.1. Classification (NCBI taxonomy): domain Eukaryota; kingdom Metazoa; phylum Chordata; class Mammalia; order Afrosoricida; family Chrysochloridae; genus Chrysochloris; species Chrysochloris asiatica. The sequence goes on from NW_006408670.1 coordinate 2,118,742, forward strand.
GGTTGTGGTGTTTGTGAAAACAAATAGTGCAGTTGTTAGACCCAGAGGTAAGAAATCTCTAATGGACTCCTGAAATTCAAGGAGCTTGCACGGTGGTTGTGAAAGGGATGTGACAGAAGAGTTCCTGATCCTAGATGGAGTTCCTATTGGCCTGTGTTATCTATGTTTAGGGCATTTAATCCAGAAGTGGTTCATGGGGGCTCTTTATGGAGTTGGTTTCAGTGTCTGTAGGAACACATGGAATCTGGGGACAAGGTGATTATTTAAATGATGATGGCTGTATGGGTTTTGTAAGTCTGAAGGTGAGCCCAGCTGAATCCAGGCACCAAAGAGGTGCACCAAAGTGGCACAGCCAGCACCCAATTCACACTGGCATGGCTCCCAACCATGTGGCCCTGAACTCCTTGTGAGCATCATTTGTGCTGGGTGTGGGAAAACAGAAAAAATAGCTCCTTTTACTAGCTCTGCCAGGATTCCCTCCATTGTCAGAGCTGCTCACAAAAGGGTCCAGCCAAGTCTGGCCATTCATTCACCAGTCAGACTTCTTCTCTAGCTGTCCTTGCTCAGCCACTCCTCTCAGCAAGCACTCCATCCACCTCGCTAACCTTTCTTCTGAAGTTCAAAGTGCCAGAATTTTCATCTGTGACTGTATTGTTTAGTTTCTCATATCTTTGTTGTAGAGGGTTCATGAAGTGTGTCTGCATAGTATGCCACCTTACCCAAAGCATTTCTTTTTATTTATTTATTTATTTATTCTTAAATGATTTTTTGTGAATTATGTGGTAGTTTACCTGGGAGAACATTAGTTTTACATTCATTCTATCATATATCGTCTCATTGCCATGGTTACAACCCCTCCATGCATCATCAATCAACCTGCAATCCTACCCCCGATATCCCCCAAGTCTTCAGCACACAGTCCCTCTCCCTCTCTGGATCTAAAGTCCCCAGCTGCTCCACATCATCATCTCTGCCTCCATCTCAGGCATCGCTACTTCTCTGGGTAGGTTCCCGCTCTCTGCTCTTCTCCCTGGATGGTCCTAGGAACCTCGGCTCCTAGACTGAAAAGTTAATCACTCCCCTCCTTGCTATAAAATATCTACCTTTACATTTCCAACCCTCACAATCAGTCCTGATAACAATTATTCACTATTGTATCACAAGAGACCCATCTGCATTTCATTGCATCAGCCCCGCCTAGACAGATTGAATACTACTCACTGGAGATTCTACCTGCCTCCAGGCCCTCTGGATCTAGGTTTCCCTCTTGAAAGCTTGTAAGCCAGTCACTTCTTGCCTTTGTAGGCCTCCCCCTCTTCCCCCCAATTTTGGGTAACCAGTGTCCAAGTTGCCCATCCCTGTATACTCTGTGTGTGGAGGGGGTGGGAATGATTCTTGCTGTAAGGGTTTGTTCCCTCTTTTAATCTACTGTTTTCATGGGTGTAGGTCAGGTTCATCAAACTGTATCAGAATACTTTGTTTTCCTCTTCTTTCTTCTTCTGGTTGAGCTCTGATCATTCAGTCATTGAAGCTAGGTTAAGTGGGTATTATCTGCAAGTGTGGGTGTTCTTGTGCATATGCCCTCTCTTCTTATAAGCTGGATGCTTCACTCTCCACTCTAGTCATCTGTGGCTATGTCACTGACTCTGGGACCAAGAGTCCCCAGGTCTTGCCACACTACTGGCGAACCAGGTCTTCATCTGGGTTCACAGAAGTCTATTGCACATTGTAGGGCTTACCTCACCGCTTCATTGCTGTTTTCCCCTCACTTCCCCTTATCGGTGACAAGCATGGTTACCAATCAGAGCATGTATTCCCATTGAGTCTTAGTCTTGGAAGGGGGTTTGCACTGAGGGGACCCAACCACTTACCTTGATGGTTCCTGGGCAAGCAAGTTGCTTGTTCTTGTAGTATCAGTTGATCTGCCTATGTTGTTTTATACTTTTCTGTAGGACTTTCTTTCAAGAAGTATCTTCTGTTCTTCTAGCCACTCCATGCTGGTCTGCTCGTCCTTTCAAGTGGACATTTCTCATCTCTGGAGATCTGGATGTGGTTCAGGCTTCCACCTATAGTCTTATGTAATACAAAGGCTCTGCAGAAAGCCTCCTTCACTGGGCACATTATAGCCCCATTTTAGGTATTCCAATCAGTTACAGGCAAAAGACTAACTTACAAGCTTTCTATGGTTATGTTTCTGGCTATTCCTTTTTCTCCCCCTCCAGTGTCTATTTTATAATATAATGCAAGGAAAAACAAGATTCAAAAGACAGCCAAGCATCTTAACATTATTCCCTCCTTTTCCCCATTCCAACCATGTCTCAATCTCTGTATCCCAGAGCCCTGTGTTCCAAGGTTGTGCCTACATCATTATTTACCTCTGTCCTACTTAGCCCATTCAGAACTGTCTAATTGTTCTCCCATCTGCTTTGTTCTTCCATTTCCCTCTACCTACTTGTATATTGCCCCCCTCCCCAGCACCCAAACTATCATGTGTCTAATCCCTGCCCTGTGCTCCACCTTCACCTCCAGCCCCTCATCCAGCCCCAACATCCCAGCAATCAACAAAGAATCCACCCACCCCCTTTAGAATGGATTCTTTTTCTTAGTCTTTTACAGTAGTGGTCCTATGCAGTATTTTCTTTTTGAGACTGACTAATTTCACTCAACATAATGCTCTCAAGGATCATCCATGTTATGTGTTGGCTTGCAGCTTCCTTGTTGTTCTTCAAGGTAACATAGTATTCCATTGTGTGTATGTCCAACAGTTTGTTTATCCATTCTTCAGTTGATGGGCAGTTTGGCAACCTCTATCTTTTTGCTATTGTAAATAGTGCTGCTATGAACATTGGTGTGCATATATCTTCTTGTGTTGAAGCTTGTTTTTCTTGTGGGTAAATACCAAGTAGAAGAATTGTGTATCATAAGGTATTTCTATTTTCAACCTTCTGAGGAAGCGCCATATTGCTTTCCAGAGAGGTTGGACCATTTTGCAGATCCACCAGCAATGCAGAAGTGTCCCAGTCTCTCCACATCCCCGCCAGAATTTATTGTCCTCTACATTTTTTATCTTTGCTGTTATTGTTGGTGTGAGATGATATCTCATTGTGGTTTTGATTTCCATCTCTCTAGTGGCTAGTGATCGTGAACATTTCTTGATATGTTTGTTGGCTGCCCGGATCTCTTCCTTAGTGAAGTGTCTGTTCATGTCCTGTGCCCACTTTTTAATTGGGTTATTTGTCTT
>NW_006408670.1:2130276-2137240 GCF_000296735.1 Chrysochloris asiatica
TATTCTGTGTTGTTGCCGGCAGAGCTCGTCACTGCACTTCCACCCAATCCACCATCTTTTTTTCCCTCCTCCATTTCATTTTTTACAGCTTCCAATTTTACTTGATTTATACTTTGTACATTCCATGTTCCGATTATTAATGGTTGTTTATAGCTGATTCTTCCCATTTTGAAATATGCACCATCAGCAAATGAAGGTCCCAAAAGCTTTACTCCATTTGCGTCATCATGGTCAACTTTACATTGAGGAGGCAGCTCTTTCCAAGTCATATTTTTATTGCCTTCCAACCTGAGCTTGTCATCTTCTGGTGCTACATTTGGCAATAAATTTGACACTGATCTGCTGCTATTTATAAGGTTTTCAGTGCCTCTCCTTCTTCTTAGTCCTAATTAGTCTGGAAGCTCAGCTTGAACCTATCCACAATGGTAACTCTGATGGTACTTAAAATACCTGTGGAATACTTTTCAATGCCACAGCAACATGCAAGCCACCACAGTACAACAAACTGACAGATGAGTGGTAGGTTTTTGCCTTGTTGTTGCTGTGTGGTGCCATTGAGTTGGTACTGACTCATAGTGACCCTATGCAAAACAGAATAAAACACTGCCCATTTCTGCACCAACCTCACTATCATTGCCAGGTTTGAGTCCATTGCTGCTGCCACTGTACCAATCCATCTAGTTGGGGTCTTCCTCTTTTTCTCTGACCCTCCAATTTACCAAACATGATATCCTTCTCCAGCGACTGGTCCCTCCTGACAATATGTCTGAAGTATGAGAGACGAAGTCTGGCCTTCCTGGTTTTCAAGGAGCATTCTGGCTGTATTTCATCCAAAACAGATTGAATTATGACTTTTGGCAGTCTATGGTGCTTTTAATATTCTCCTCAAATACAATAACTCAAATACATCAATTCTCCAGTCTTCCTTATTCAATGTTCAACTTTCACACACGCATAAGGTTATTGAAAATACAAAGGCTTGGGTCAGGCACACCTTAGTCCTCAAACTGACATCTTTGCTCTTGAACACTTTAAAGTGATCTTCTTCAGAAGACTTGACTAATATAATACATTATTTAATTTCTTGGACTACTGCATCCATGAGTGTTGATGTTTGATCCAAGCAAAATGAAATCTTGGACTTCAATCTTTTCTCCATTTATATGGATGCTGTTTATTGGTCCAGTGGTGAGGCTTTTTGTCTTCTTTACATTGAGGCGCAACCCATACTGAAGGCTCTAGTCTTTGATCTTCATCAGTAAGTATTTAAAGCCCTCTTCATTTTCAGCAAGCAAAGGTGTATCATCTGAAAATCACAGGTTGTTAATGAGTCTTTCTCCAATCCTGATGCCACATTTTTTTAAAAATAATCCAGCTTCTTGGATAATTTGCTCAGCATACAAATTGAATAAGTATGGTCAAAAACTGCAACCCTGGTGCACACATTTCCTAATTTTAAACCACTCAGAGTTACCTTGTTCTATTTGAACTGCCTCTTGGTCTAGGTACAGGTTCCTCTGAGCACAATTAAGTGTTCTGGAATACTCATTCTCTGTAATTTTGTCCATAGCTTGTCATGATCCACACAATCAAAGAGCTTTGTATAGTCAATAAGGCATAAATAAACATCTTTCTGGTATTCTCTGCTTTCAGCAAAGATCCATCTGAGGTCATCAGTGGTACCACTACCACCCCCAACTCCACATTTTTGCCTGAATCTGGCTGGAACCTCTGGAAGTTCTCTGTCAATGTAACCTTTTTTATTTTTTAAAAGCTTTTATTGTTAATTGAGTGATAGATTTCTTGGGAGAACATCAGTTTTGCATGCATCCTATTGTATGTCATTTCATTGCAATGATTACAATCCCCTCAATGCTTCATCACACATTTTGCAAGCCAGCCTCCTGCCCACCAGCCTTTCCCTTTCCATGGGTATGGAGTCCTCAGCTGCTCTATCTTTCCATGCCATCATCTCTGCCTCCATCTCTGGTGTTGTTGCTTCTCTGGATAGAGTCCCACATTATACTCATGCTGTTCTCCCTTGATGTTCCTAGGGTCCTCTGTTCTGGAATGTAAGATTAACTACTCCCCCTTTTTTGTTAAAGGCTGAAGATGGGCTTATAAGCTTTCTCTAATCATGTTTCCTGATATTCCTTCTACCCCACACAATATTCAGAAGACAGTCAAGCATCTTAACATTATTTCCCCCTTTATATCCATTTAGACTATGCCTCAATACCTGCACCACAGAGCCCTGTTTTTCCAAGGTTAAGCACACATCACTATTTACCTCTGTCCTATTTAGCCCATGCAAACTTGCCTCAGTGTTCCCCTATTTATCTTGTTCTTCCATCTCCCACCCTTCTTGTGTAACACTCAAACTATGATGTGTCTGTATCTTAACCTGTACTCTACCATCACCTAACTCCCACCCCTGATAACCAACTTTTTTTTTCTTTTAGTATAGGCATATTTTCTTAAGCTTTTAAAATAATGATCTTATGCAACATTTGTCCTTTAGTGGCTGACTAATTTCACTCAGCATAATGTTCTCAAGGTTCATCCATGTTATGTGGTGGATTACAGCTTCCTTGTTATTCTTCAAGGTAGCATAATATTCCATTGGGTGTATGTACCAAATTTTGTTTATCCATTATTACATTAATGGGCACTTAGGCTATCTCCATCTTTTTGCTATTGTGAATAGTGCTGTGATAAACATTGCTGTGAATATATCTACTCATGTTCTGGCTAGTGTTTCTTGTGGATATATTCCAAGTAGGGTAATTGCTGGAATAGAAAAAAAAAAAAAAAAAAAGATATTTCTAGTTCCTACTTCCTACTTTCTGAGGAAGCACCATATCATTTTCTAGAGTGTTTGAACCATTTTACATTCCCACCAGCAATGTAAGAGGGTCCCAGTCTCTGCACATGCTCACCAGCATTTATTGTCCTCTGCTTTTTTAAACTTTGCTGTTATTGCTGGTGTGAGACATTATCCCATTGTTCTTTTGATTTGAATCTCTCTAATGGCTAATGATCATGAATACATCTTCATATGTTTGTTGTTGGCCCAAATGACTTCCTTGATGAAGTGTCTACTGATGTCCTATGCCCATTTTTTAATTGAGTTATTTGTCTTTTTTTGGTAGAGGTGTTGCAGTTTTCTATAGATTTTAGAGATTAGTTCCTTCTCTTATCTTTCATTGCAAAAGATTTATTCCCATTCTTTGGTCTCCCTTTTTCATCTTTTGATGCACATAAGTTTCTAATTTTTAGTATGTCTCAATCTTGTATTTTACCGTCTTTTGTTTGTGCAATTTTTACAATGTTTTGGTAGTCCATGTGTTCCTTGACTTTGTTGTTGTTAGGTGACATTGAGTCTGTGCCGACTCATAGAGACCCTATGCACAAAAGAAAGAAACATTGCTCAGTCCTGGGCCAACCGCACAGTTGTTGCCATGCTTGAGTCCACTGATGCTACCATATTGCTAATCCGTATCACTGGGGGTCGTCCTCTTTTTCTCTGACCCTCCACCTTACCAAACATGATATCCTTCTCCAGCGACTGTTCCCTCCTGACAGTATGTCCGAAGTATGAGAGACAAAGTTTGGCCATCCTGGCCTCCAAAGAGCACTCTGTCTGCACTTTTCTCAACACAGATCTGTTTGTTCTTTTGGCAGCCCATGGCACTTTCAGTATTCTCCTCTAGCACCATAACTCAAAAGCATCAATTCGTCTATGATCTTCCTTATTGGAACCCTTAAATTTGCCCCTATTTTTTCATTGATGATCTTTATAATTCTGGGATTCACATTTCGGTCTTTAATCCACGTTGAGTTGGGTTTTGTATATGGTGTGAGGTAAAAGTCTTATTTCAATCTTTTGCATATCGATTTCCAGTTCTGCCAGCATCATGTGTGGAAGAGACTATCTTCTCCTCATTCAATGTATTTTTTCCATTTGTCAAAGACCAGTTGACTGTATGTGGATGTGTTAACTACTGGATTCTCAATTCTGTTCTATTGCTCTTTCATTGTACCAGTACCAAGCTGTTTTGGCCACTGTAGCCATGCAGTAAAATTTGAAATCAGAGAGTGAGAGGCTGCCAACTTTGTTCTTTGTCTTAAGCAGTGCTTTGCTTATTCAGGGACCCTTTCCTTTCCATATAAAGTTTGTAATACTGTTTTCTATCTTTTTAAAGAATGTCATTGGAATCTGGATTGGGATTGCATTATATCTGTGGATTGCTTTGGGTAATATTGATATTTTCACACTGTTATGTCTTCCTTTCCTGCTTCCATTTTTTAAAGTCTCTTTTGATTTCTTGTAGTAGTGTTTTGTAGTTTTCTTTGTATAGGTCCTTTGTTTCTCTGATTACATTTATTCCAAGATATTTCATCCTTTGGGCAGCTATTATAAATGGTATTGCTTTCCTAATTTCATTTTCAGTGCTGTAATTAGTATAGAGGAATCTGGCTGATTATTGTATGTTGATCTTTTACCCTGACACTTTGCTGAATCTTCCAATGCATTTTAGTAGTTTGTTTTTTTCTTGTTGATTCTTTGGGGTTTTCTATGAACATTATCATATCATCTGCAAATAGAGAGAGTTTCACTTCCTCTTTGTCAATTTGGATGCCTTTAATTTCCCTATCTTGCCTTATAGCTCTTGCCAAGACTTCCAACACAATATTGAGGAGGGGTGGTTCTAAAGGGCATCCTTGTCTGGTTCCTGTCCTGAAAGGGAAGGCTTTCCGTTTCTCTCCATAGAGAGTGATTCCTGCTGTTGGTTTTGTATATACACTCTTCATTATGTTGAAGTATTTCCCATCAGGTCCTACTTTATTGAGTGTTTTTATCAGGAATTAATGTTGACTTTTGTCAAATCCCTTTTCTGCATCAATCAATATGATCACATGCTTGTATTCATTTATTTAAAATCTTATATAGTGCATTACATTGATTGTTTCTCTAATATTGAACCATCCGTGCATCTCTGATATGAATCCCACTTGGTCATGTTTTGTTGTTGTTGTTGTTGTTGTTGTTGTTGTTTTTTAAATGTTTTATTGTGAATGATGTGATAGTTTACATGGGAAAACATTAGTTTTACATTCATCCTATCATATATCATTTCACTGCCATTGTTACAATCCCCTCCATGCATCATTAACCAACCAAAAGATATACACTACAAGCCTGCCCCCTGGTAGTCAGCAGACAGCCACTTTCCCTCTTTGTATCTAAAGTTCCCAGCTGCTCCATCTCTCCATGGCATCGTTTCTGCCTCCATCTCAGGCATCACTGCTTCTCTGGGTTGGGTCCCGCTCTCCACTCTTCTCCATTGATGGTCTCAGGGACCTCCGCTCCTAGACTGCAAAGTTAATCACTCCCCTCCTTGCTACAAAACGTCTAGCTTTAAATTTCCAACCCTCACAAGCAGTCCTGATAACAATTATTCATTTCATTTCACCCACATTTCATTTCATCATCCCAGCCTAGACAGATTGTATACTACTCAGTGGAGATTTTACCTTCTTTCATACCCTCTGAAATCTAGGTTCCCTCTTGAAAACTTGTAAGGCAGTAACTTCTTGCCTTTGTAGCCCCCCGATTTTGAGTAGCCAATGTCCAAGTTGCCTATCCCAGTCTACTTTGTGTATGGAGGGGGTGGGAATGATCCTTACTGTAAGGATTTGTTCCCTATTTTGAGGTGTAGGTCAAGTTCATCTAATTGTATCAGATTACTCTTTTTTTCTTCTTCTTTCTTCTTCTGGTTGAGATCTGATCATCCAGCCACTGAAGCCAGGTGAATTGGGTATTATGTGTAAGGGTGGGTGTTTTTGTGCATATGCCCTCTCTTCTTATCAACTGGATGCTTCACTCTCCACTGTAGTTCTCTGTGGCTATGTCACCGATTCTGGGCCCACGAGTTCCCAGGTCTTGCCACACTGCTGGACAACCAGGTCTCCAGCCGGGTTCACAGAAGCATATTGAACATTGTAGGTCTTAGCTTGCAGCTTCATTGCTGTTTTCCCCTCATTTCCCCTTATAGTGACGAGCATGGTCACCAATCAGAGCATGTACTCCCATTGAGTCTTAGTCTTAGAAGCGGGTTTACATTGAGAGGACCCGACCACTTGCCTTGATGTCTCCTGGGAAAGCAATTTGCTTGTTCTTGTAGTATCAGTTGGTCTGCCTATATTGTTTTGTATTTTTCCTGTAGGTCTTTCTTTCAAGAAGTATCTTCTGTTTTTTCTAGCTACGCCATGCTGGTCTGCTCGTCCTTTCAAGTGGACATTTCCCATCTCTGGAGATCTGGATGTGGTTCAGGCTTCCAGCTATAGTTTTATGTAATTCAGAGGCTCTGCAAGAAGCCTCCTTCACTGCGCACGATGTAACCCCATATTAGGTATTCCAATCAGTTATAGGCAGAAGATGGACTTACAAGATTTCTATGGTGATATTTCTGGCTATTTCTTTCTCTCCTCCTCAAGTGTCTATTTTATAATATAATGCAAGGAAAACCAAGATTCAAAAGACAGCCAAGCATCTTAACATTATTTCCCCCCCTTTTCCCCATTCCAACCATGTCTCAATCTCTGTATCCCAGAGCCCTGTTGTTCCAAGGTTGTGTATATGTCATTCTTTACCTCTGTCCCACTTAGCCCACACAAACCTGCCTAATTGTTCTCCTATCTGCTTTGTTCTTCCATTCACCTCTCCCTTCTTGTATATTGCCCCCTTCCCCAGCACCCAAACTATCCTGTGTCTATTCCCTGCCCTGTTCTCCACCTTCCCCTCTCTCCCCTCACCCCCCACCCACATCCCAGCAACCAGCGAAGAATCCACCCCCCTTTAGCATGGGTTCTTTTTCTTAGTCTTTTACAGTAGTGGTCCTATGCAGTATTTCTCCTTTTGTGACTGACTAATTTCACTCAACATAATGTCCTCAAGGTT
>NW_006408670.1:2138023-2149692 GCF_000296735.1 Chrysochloris asiatica
TTTTGTTTGTGTGGTTTTCAAAATGTTTTTGCAGTCTTTGTATTCCCTGAATTAATGCCCTCACATTTGTTCCGATTTTTTCATTGATGACCTTCATAATTCTGCGATTCACATTTAGGTATTTAATCCATGTTGAGTTGGTTTTTGCATAAGGTGTGAGGTGAAGGTCTTGTTTCAATCTTTCGCATATCGTTTTCCAGTTCTGCCAGCATACATTTAGGTGTTTTGTCAAAAATCAGTTGGCTGTATGTAGATAGGTTAATTTCTGGATTCTCGATTTTGTTCCATTAATCTATGTATTTTTCATTGTACCAGTATCAAGCTGTTTTGACCACTGTAGCCATGTAGTAAAATTTGAAGTCAGGGAGTGAGAGGCCTCCAACCTTATTCTTCTTCTTAATAAGTACTTTGCTTATCCTGGGTCTCTTTCTTTTCCATATAATGTTTGTAATTGTTTTTTCCATCTCATTAAAGAATGTTTTTGGAATCTGGATTGGGATTGCATTATATGTATAAATTGCTTTGGGCAGTATTGACATTTTCACAACGTTAAGTCTTCTTTCCAGGAGCATGGTGAATTCTTACATTTTTGTAAGTCTCTTTTGGTTTCTTGTAGTAGTGTTTTGTAGGTTTCTTTGTATAAGTCCTTTGTTTCTCTGGTTATATTTATTCCTAGGTATTTCATCCTTTGGGTGGCTATTGTAAATGGTATTGCTTTCCTAATGTCCTTTTCAATGATGTCATTTTTGGTATAGAGGAATCCAACTGATTTTTGTATGTTGGTCTTATATCCTGCCACTTTGCTGAATCTTCCAATAAGATCTAGTAGCTTCTTTACTGAGTCTTTGGAGTTTTCTACATATAGGATCATATCATCTGCAAATAAGGAGAGTTTTACTTCTTCTTTGCCAATTTGGATGCCTTTAATTTCCCTGTCTTGCCATATAGCTCTTGTTAAGACTTCTAGCACAATATTGAATAAGAATGGTGACAAAGGGCATCCTTGTCTTGTTCCTGTTGTTTTTTTGTTTTTTTGTTTTGTTTTTTATTTTAATGTGCTGCTTGATTCTGTTGCCTAGGATTTTGTTGTGAATTTTTGCATCCATGTTCATGAGTTATCTATAATTTTCTTTCTTAGTGATGTTCTTCCCTGGTTTGGGAATGAGGGTTATGCTTGCTTCATTAAATGCACTAGGAAGTACTCATATTTTTCTATATTCTGGAATAATTTAGGAGAATTAGTGACAACTCTTTCCTGAAAGATGCTTTGGGCAAATTATTGAATGATGTAGAAAGCATCAAGAGAAGATTGAAGGAATACACAGCATCACTGTACCAAAAGGAACTGATTACTGTTCAACCATTTCAAGAGGTAGCATATGATCAAGGGCCAATGATACTGAGGAAGGAAGTCCAAGGTGCATTGAAGGCACTGGCAAAGAACAAGGCACCAGGATTTGATAGAATAAAAACTCAAATCTTTCAAGAAAGTGAGGTGGCACAGGAGGCACTCACTCATCTCTGCCAAGAAATTTGGAAAACAATTACCTGGCCGACTGATTGGAAGAGATCCATATTTGTGCCCATTCCAAAGAGAGGTGACCCAACAGAACGCAGAAATCATCAGACAATATTCCTTGTGAATAAAGTTTTGCTAAAGGTAATACAGAAACAGCTACAATCATACATTGACAGAGAACTTCCAGAGGTTCAAACTGGATTCAGAAGACGCCGTGGAATGAGGGATATCATTGCTGATGTCCGATGGATCTTGGCTGAAAACAGAGAATATCAGAAAGATGTTTACCTGTGCTTTATTGACTACGCAAAGGCTTTTGATTGTGTGGATCATGACAAGCTATGGACAACATTGCAAAGCATGAGTATTCCAGAACACTTAATAATGCTCATGAGGAATCTGTACCTGGACCAAGAGGTAGTTGTTCAAACAGAATATGGGAACACTGAATGGTTTAAAATTAATAAAGTTGTGTAACAAGTTTGTATTCTTTCACCATACTTATTCAAACTGTATGCTGAACAAATGATCCGAGAAACTGGGTTCTGTGAAGAAAAACATGGCATCAAGACCGGAGGAAGACCCATTAACAACCTGCAATATGCAGATGATACAAGCTTGCTTGCTGAAAGTCAAGAGGACTTAAAATATTTACTGATGAAGATCAAAGAACACAGCCTTCAATATGGATTACATCTCAATGTAAAGAAAGCAAACATCCTCACCACTGGACCAATAAACAACATTCTTATCAACAGAGAAAAGATTGAAGTTGTCAAGGACTTCATTCATATTGGATCAACTATCTACACTCATGGAAACAAAAGTCAAGAGATCAGACATCGTATTGCATTAGGCAAATCTGCTTCACAAGACCTTTTTAAAGTGTTGAAGAGCAATGATCTCAGTTTGAGTACTAAGTTGCGTCTGACCCAAGCCATGATATTTTCAATACCTCATATGCATGTGAAAGCTGGACAGTGAATAAGGAAGACCACAGAAGAATTGATGCCTTTGAGTTATGGTGTTGAAGGAGAATATTCGAAGTGCCACGGGCTGCCAAAAGAACCAATAGATCCGTTTTGGAAGAAGTGCAACCAGAGTGTTGCTTAGAGGCCAAGATGACCAAACTTTGTCTCTCATACTTTGGACATATTGTTAGAAGGGACCAGTCACTGGAGGAGGATATCATCTTTGGTCAGAGAAAAAGAGGAAGACCCCCAACAAGATGGATTGGCCTAGTGGCAGCATCGATGAACTCAAGCGTGGCAACTGTAGTGAGGTTGGCCCAGGATCAGATAGTGTTAAGTTCTGCTGTGCATAAGGTCTCTTTGGGTTGGTACCAACTCGATAGCACCTAACAACAACAACAACTTCCCTGAAAGGTTGGTAAAATTCACCAGTGAAACCATATGAACCTGGACTTTTTTTGGTCTTGAGTTCATAGGTCTGTTCAAGTTTTCTACATCACTCTGTGTAAGGGTTGTGTTTTTCTAAAAATGCATCCATCTCCTCTAGATTTTCAAATTTGTTGGAGTACAACTCTTCAAAGTATTCTGTTATTATCCTTTTTATTTCTGTAGATTATTTTGTGACATCACCCATGTGGTTTCTAATGCATGTTATTTGTGCCTTCTCCCTCTTTTCTTTTGTTAGGTTTGTCAATTTTATGAATCCTTTTACAGCTTCTTGTCCTATTGATTCTGTCTAAAGTTTTCTATTTTCTATGTTGCTTATTTCTGCTCTAATCTTTATTATTTCTTTTCTCCTATTGACTTTAGGTTTACTCTACTGCTCTGTTTTTGATTGCTGGAGATGTTATGGTAATGTATTGATTTTGGTTCTTTTTCCTTCTGGGATGTGTGCATTTATTGCAATAAATTGTCCTCTCAGCACTGCTTTTGCCATGTGCCAAAGATTTTGGCATGTTGTGTTTTCGTTCTCATTTGTTTCTAGAAATTTTGTGAAATCACATATTATTTCTTCTACTGCTCAGTAGCTTTTAAGCAGGGTGTTATTCAGTTTCCATATATTCGGCTTTATTTCTTTGGTTTTTCTATTGTTGTTTCTAATTTTATAACACTGTGGTCTGAAAGGATGCTTTTTTTTTTTTATGTTTGTAAATTTATGAAGGCTTGTTTTGTGGCCTAATACATGGTCTATTCTGGAGAATGTTCCATGTGCACTGGAAAAGAATGTGTATTGAATGCTCTGTACATATGTGTCTATGAGGTCAAGTTGGTTGATTGTGTTGTTTACTTCCTCTGTGTCTTTGTCAAGTTTCTTTCTCATTTTTCTATCCTTTTTTTAAAATGGTGTATTGAAATCTCCCATTATTATTGTAGATTTGTCTATGTCTTTGTTCAAATTTATAAGGGTTTGCTTTATATATTTTGGGGGTCTTTCATTGCAAGCATAGATATTAGTATGGTTATGTCATGTTGGTCAGTTGACCTTTTAATCACGAGATAATGTCCTTCTTTATCTCTTATGTTGTTTTTTGCCTTAAACTTTATTTTATCAGAGACTAGTATTGCCACTCCTGCTTTGTTTTGATTAAATTATCTTGGTATATGTCTTTTCCATCCTTTAACTTTTAGTCTATTTTTGTCTTTGTGTATAAGGTGTCTTGCAGACAGCATACGGAAGGATCTAGTTTTCTTATCCATTCTGCCACTCTCCATCTCTTAATTGTGCATTTAATCCATTGATATTCATTGTAATTATCAATAGATATAAATTAAATGTTGTCATTTTGGCTTTTGGTGGTATTGCTAGTTTATTTGTTCTGCATGCCTTCCTGTACTGAATTCATGATTTTTGTGTTCTTTCTTGTCAGTTTCTTCAGTTTTAATGTTTCCATGTTATTTTTGTATTTTCATTGTGTTGGTATACTGTGAAGCATTAATTTTCTTTGAGTTAATATTCTATTAATTTTTTCCTCCATTTAAAACAGTCTATTTTTTCCTGCAATCTACTTGACCTCCTCATCACCTGGATCTCTGTTCCTATGTTTTTACCTTCTTTCACATTGTAATTGTTTTGATCATAGACTGACATTCCAGATCCTCTGAATTCGTTTTTATAGTTTTGTTCTGTTCTGAACTCTTCCATCTGTCAACTGAGTTCTGGGTGGTACTGCCATGTGTGTAAATCTCTGGTTGTTGTCTGTTCTTGTAAGTTCTCAGTTCAAAGAACTCCCTTTAAGGTGTTTTGAAGCACTGGATTGGATTTGACAAAGTCCCTTAGCTTCTGTTTAACCTGGAATGTTTTCATTACACAATCATATTTCCTTAACAGCTTTGCTGGGTAAACGACTCTTGGTTGGCAGGCTTTTTTCTTTCAGGGCTTTATACATGTCTCCCCTTTGCCTTCTTGCCTGCATGGTTTCTGGTGAAAGATCAGACCTTAATCTTATTTGTTTGCCTTTGTAAGTAACACTTCTCTTTTCCCTAGCTGTGTTCAGGATTTTCCCTTGTTTTTGATTTTCTAATGTATTGAACCTGTTCTTCAGATAATCTGTAAATTCAAGTGTGATACATGCAAGGTCATATTTTGGCTCTCATGGACTTCTTTTAATTTTCTTAAGCTTCAGCCTAAAGTTGCATATAAGCAATTGATGGTCTGTTCCACAGTGTGTCCCTGGCCTTTTTTTAGTTGATGATATAGGCTGTTCCATCATTTATTTCTACAGATGTAGTCTATTTAACTTCTGTGTATTTTATGTGGTGAAATCCATGTGTACAGTCACCTTTTATGTTGTTTAAAAAGGTAGTTTCAAAGAAGAAGTCATTGGTTTCCCAAAATTCTATCATGTGATTTCCAGCATAATTTCTATCCCCAAGGCCATATTTTCCAGAAACTGATCCTTTCTCTTTGTTTTCAACCTTGGCATTCCAATTGCCAGTAATTATCAATACATCTTGTCTATTTGATCACTTTCAGATTGAAGAAGTTGATAGAATTCTTCAATTTCATCATTTCTGGCTTTACTGGTTGGTGCATACATTTGAATAATAGTGGTATCAACTGGTCTTCCTTATAGGTGTATGGATATTGTCCTGTCCCAGAAAGTGTTGTACTTCAAGACAGATCTTGATATGTTCTTTTTGATGATGAACACGACACCATTCCTCTTCAATTTGTCATTTCTGACATATAAACCATGTGATTGTTAGAGTCAAAATGAGCAATACCAGTCAATTTCAGTTCACTAATGTCTTGAACATCGAAGTTTACACATTTCATTTAATTTTTGACAATTTCTAATTTTCCTAGATTCACACTTTGTACATTCCATGGTCTGATTATTAATGAATGTTTACAGCTGTTTCTCTACATTTTGAATTGTGTCCCATCAGCAAATGAAGGTCCCAATTGTGTTACTCCATTCAGGTCATGATGATCAACTCTACTTTGAGGACGCAGTTCTACCCCAGTCATATTTTGAGTGCCTTCTAACCTGAGGGACTCACCTTATAGTATTCTGGTGTTTCATGTTTCAATAGTCAATATTCTGGTGCTATCTGACAGTGTCCCACTGCTATTCATAAGGTTTTCAGTTACTAAATATTTGGAAGTAGTCTGTCTCTCCTTCCTAGACTGTCTTCGTCTGGAAACACATCTAAAACCTGTCCAACAGGGTTGACCTTGGTATTTAAAATACTGGTGACATAGCTTCCAGAATCAAAGCAACATGCAAGTCACCACAGTACAGCAATGACAGACTTGTCTTAGAGTTTATTTTATCAGAGATTAATATTGCCACTCTTGCTAATTTTTTGTTATCATTAGCTTGATATTTTTTTCCATCCTTTGATTTTTAGTCTATATTTTTCTATGTAAGTTGTGTCTCTTGTAGACAGCATATTGAAGGACCCATTTTCTTATCCATTCTGCTACCCTCTGTCTTTTGACTGGTGCATTTAATTTACATTCCATGTAATTATAAATAGGTATTAATTGATTGTTGTCATTCTTCTGTTTCTTTTTCTGGAGATGCTAGTTTCTTTGTTCCATATAATTTTCAGCACAGAGTTAATTTCCTTTGTGAGTTTTCATTTCGTCCATGGTTGGTATTTTAATGTTTGCTAAATCTTTCTGCCATCATTCCTTTGTCACTTTGTTATACTATGGGGGCTTGCCTGTTACTATGATGCTGAAAGCTATGCCACTGGTATTTTAAAAACCAACAGGGTCACCCACGGTGAACAGGTTTCAGCTGAACTTCCAGAATAAGACTGTGACGTGGAATGAGCCAGAACACAAACGCCCATGGAAGAAAGAGAGGGAGATGTTGCCGAGGGAAGAATTTTTATACTGGGTGAAGAGGAGGGAGGGGTTGAGATTAGTGGAGGTAGGTGATAGGTTGACTAGAGATGATGTGCCAGTAGGGTGAGTGAAAGCATGGAAAGCAGCCATTTTATTACGTGTGTGGATGAGGGATTCTATCATTCCAGCCTTTTGTTGTTATGGGTACAAGGGCAGAGGACATTTCTTCTGGAGCTGCTTCCTGCTGGAAGGGGGCAAAAAGGAAGGAACTATGTATCTGGAGTGTTTTTCTGGCTGGCTGGTCCTGTTGCTTGAAAGTGGTTGGTATCTAGCCATGAAGAATTCACCCAACGTCTGGTTTGTATGGAACCAGGAAGCTGTGCCAGCTAGTTTTGCTGCTGTGGGGGTGGTAAGACTTCGAGGGGTACTTCCCATTTTGGTTGCAAAGGGCCTGGGTTGAGGGTTTTCAGGTACACCTGGTTGCCAGGTTGGACCTGGAAGCCTTGTTGTTCTGTTGGGTGGGATTTGGGAAGGAATTGGTCTGCTTGGGTTCACAACAAATGACGGACCATATTTAGGGTTGGGATATGGTCAGCAAGTGAGGGTGAGGTGGTTGGGAGGTTTCTCGGGAGAAATGGTATTCCATACATTAGTCCAAATGGACTTGAGAAGGTGGGATTTGGGGGGCTGCCCGTAGTCTTGTTAGTACTATGGGAAGTAATTCTATCCATGGCATGTGTAACTCTAATGAAAGCTTGGTTAATTGTATTTTTATAAGGCCATTTGCGCTTTCCACCTTGCCAGATGATTGAGGTCTGTATGGGATGTGGAGTTTCCAGGTAATGCTGAGGGCTTGGGCAGTGAGTTGGGTGATACGGAAGATGACAGCAGGACCATTGTCTGATTGTATGGAGTGTGGGAGGCCGAAGCGTGGAATAACTTCAGTTAACAAAAGCATGTGTGACTGCTGGGGCACCCTCTGAGGTGGTAGGAAAGGCCTCGGTCCATCCCGAGAAGGTATCTACCAGGGTTAGGAGGTACTTGTGATTTTTGTGAGAGGACATGTGTGTGAAGTTAATTTTCCAGTTTTCTCCTGGTAGACAGCTGTGGGCTTGATGGATAAGAAATGATTTGGGGTGCAATGCTCCCTGTGGGGATGTGGCTGAGCAAGTGGGGCATGTTTGAGTTATTTGTTGGAGTAATGAGGGCATTTTGGGACAGTAAAATATAGGTCATTGGAGGAGGAGTAGGGGTTCATGTCTTATGTGAAGGGTATTATGTATATCTGTGAGGATGTGTGTGGCCTGTGACCTGGGGAAAATGTATAGTCCTTTGAGAAGAAGCCAGTCCCCAGAGAGTGTGGCTCGCTGTTGAAGCCATACTTGTGTTTCAAGGGGGTTATAGAGGGGTGTGATAAGGGGAACAGCAAGCATTTGTGTGAATGGAGTTGGGAGCATGGTCGCTCGCTTTGCTTCATGGTCGGACTTATTGTTTCCCTGTGAGATGGGGTCATTGGTGGATTGATGACTACTACAGTGTAGGACTCCTGCTTGTGTTGGGAGTTTTGCTGCTTGAACTAGTTGTAAGATTAGAGGACCATTGTTTATAGGGGAGCCTTTTGTGGACATGAAATCTTTTTCTTGCCATATGGCTGAATGTGAGTGTAAAATGTGAAAGGCATATTTAAAGTCCATGTATATATTAGCAGTTTTGGAGGCTGCTAGAGTTAATGCCCGAGTGACGGCAATGAGTTCAGCTTTTTGGGACATAGTGTTAAAGGGAAGAGATATGGCTTGAATTACCCTATCTGAAGATACAATGGCATAGCTGGCCTGGCATTGGCCTGTAGGTGAGGTGATGGACCTGCCATCGATGAACCATGTATGATCTGGGTGGGGCAGCAAGGTGGAGGAGATGTGGGGTAGAGAAGGGAGGATATGATCTAGAGCTTCCATACATGAGTGAGAGAGCTCCCTCAAGGTTATAGGGAGGGGGGAGGCAGGGTTGAGAGGGGGCAAGATTCTAATTTAAAGTTGGGATTTTCAATGAAAATCATATGGAATAATTGAAGGCATGAAAGGGAGAAGTTTGAGACTACTTTGTCGATGAGTAGATGTTGGAGGTGGTGTGGAGACCTAATAGTGGTGGGTTGACTGAAGATGAGTTTGGTATTTCCTTGGGCCAAGAGTGCAGCTGCTGCCAGAGCTCACAGGCATGCTGACCATCCCCTGACAGTGGGGACCATTTGTTGGAGAGATAAGCAAGTGGAGTGTAAGTAGGTCCCTTCATCTGCCCCAAGACTCCCATGGCAATTCCCTGTCTCTCGGTTACATATAGGAGAAAGGGAGGGATAGGTCTGGGAATGAAAGAGCTGGGGCTGATATAAGGACTGATTGAAGGGATTTAAAAGCTTTATGAATGGGGAGAGTTGGGTCTAGGGGCTCTGAAGGGTTTCCTTTAGTTGCCTCATAGAGCGGCTTAGCTGAGAGACTAAAATTGGGAATCCATAGTCTTAAGTAGCCTGCTAGTCCTAGAATGGACAAGATTTCCATTTTAGAGGTAGGGATAGGCAAGTATGCTATTAAATGTTTCTGGTTGAGAGTGATTTCATGCTTGTGAGGGAAAATAGATACCCCTAGATAGACTATGGAAGTTAGAGAAAGCTATATCTTTTGGTGAGAGACTCGGTGTCCTCAGACAGCAAGAAAATTAAGGAGAGAAATGGTGTGTTTTTGTGAATCCTGGAGTGAAGGGCTACATAGAAGTAGGTCATCCACATATTGAAGAAGAGTACTGGGTGAGAGATTGAGGTTAGAGAGGTCTTTAGCCAATGCTTGGCCAAAGAAGTGGGGGCTGTCACGGAAACTCTGAAGGAGTACTGCCCACATGTATGTTGAGAGTGGTGGGTATTGGGTTCAGTCCACGTGAAGGTGAAGAAATTTTGGGAGGAGGGGTGTAAAGGAATGGTTAAAAAAAAAAAAATGCATCTTTGAGATCAATGACCGTAAAATGGGATATCTTAGTGGGGATACGGGAGAGGAGGATGTATGGGTTAAGGACAATGTGGTGTATGGCAGTACAGCTGTATTGATAGCATGTAGGTCTTGGACTAGACAATAACTCCCATTGAGCTTGATGATGGGGAGAATAGGTGTATAATATGGGGAGTGAGTTGGGTGCAGAATGCCCTTTTTAAGGAGGGTTTGAATAACTGGCCTGAGTCCCCATTGGTGTTTTAGAGTTATTGGGTATTGGAGAACATTGGGAAAGGTAGAGGGATCTTTTATGGAGATTTGTATAGGGTAGTGGTGGGCAGCAATAGATGGCTGTGTTACATCCCAGACTTGAGGATTGACTAGGTTAGGTGGCAGTGGGAGGTTTTCCTCTGAGGAATTTGAAGGAGAGGAATCTGGTGCAGCATACAACAAGAACAAGCTGGCCAATGAGCTAGACGTGGCAGTTTTAATAGGGTATTATATGAGGGCGGCTTTGAACTTGGCTAGAATGTCTCATCCTAGGATTGGTGTAGGACACTTGGGTAGAACTACAAAGGCATGTGAGACTGGGGTGTCATGAAGTGAGCATGCTAGGGGTTCTGTGATGACAAGGTTGGGGCAGTTTTTGCCCAATGACCCTCTCGGTTACACTTGAAGCATGGCCAGGGTGGTACCCCAGAGGGTATTCTTTTATATCCCTTCTTTGGTCTGGAACCCTGTAGAGCATTGGCCAGTAACAGGTCTCTTTGGGCCTTATCCTGTTTTTCCTGTTCTCTACCATTATAGACCTTGAAGCCCGCATTTAAGAGGTCCTAGTGGTTATGAATCGGGCTGCAAACCTTAAGGTCAGCGGTCCGAAACTACCAGCCGCTCCGCGGGAGAAAGATGAGGCTTTCTACTCCCATAAGGATTTACACCCTCGGAAACCCTGTACAGGGTCTCTATGGGTCAGAACCGACTCGACGGCACTTAACAACAACAACAACAACAACATTGATTTCCTTGGGGGACCTCCTCAATTTTTTTTAGTTTCCTTTTTATGTCCGTGGCCAAATGAGAGACGAAATGAGTGTTAATAACTGTTATGCTTACTGGGGATGTTGGATCTAGTTTGGTGTATTTTTGTGGGGCCTCCATTAGACGTGATAGAAATTGGGCCGGATTTTCATCTGAATTTTGGGTGATTTCTCTAATCTTGTCATAATTGACTGCTTTCTGAGCAGTTTTATTTAAGCCTTCTGCAAGGCAAAGAATCATATGATCTCTAAGTCCATGGTTGGTGTGGCCTTGTTGATAATCCCAAGAGGGATCTTCTTGGGGAACTGCCTGAGCTCCCACTGGCTTATCATTGCTTGTAGCACGCCTATCACCAGCAAAAGCTTGGGCCACCATCCAGACCCTTTCCTTTTCATCAGGAGAGAGTGTGGAAGTGAGGGTGATGTAGAGGTCATGCCAGGTGAGATCCCAGGATTGAGTGAGGTATTTGAATTCTTTAATGTAGGTGTCTGTATCAGAGGAGAAATTTCCTAGCCTCTTTTTGATTTGCAAAAGGTCAGATAGGGAAATGGGAACATGGACACACACAATGCCTTCTGCCCCAGCTACCTCACATAATGGCATCAAGGGTGCAGGCAGTCGCGGGTATTGGGATCAATGAGAGTGGTCTCAGGGCCGAGTATGTGATGGAGAGGGAAGGTTCAGGGAACTAGGTAAGGCTTGACTACCAGATTGCAGTGGACCAGAGCCATGGGGAGGAGAGTGGGAAGAGGAGGCAAACAGAGCAGAGGAGGAGGAAGGGTTGTGTGGAGGGGGGAGTGCAAGTGGGGGATGGGCATGGTTTGATGGATCAAAAGAGGAAGCATCGGGAAGTAAGCTTGGGTCTT
>NW_006408670.1:2149792-2152589 GCF_000296735.1 Chrysochloris asiatica
TCATGGGCTAGCAGGATTTGAGAAGAGGCACAAGTCAGATAGAGAGAAGGACGAGAATAGAGAGAAAAGAAAGCCTGTACATAGAGGACCTCAGACCACTTGCCACTGTACTGACAAAAGTTATCAAGGTCGTGAAGAATGTTGAAAATGAAGGTGCCATTGTTCAACCATTTGGGACCATTATCAAGTTCGTATTGAGGCCACTCTTGATTACAGAAGAGTAAGCGTTGTGGCTTGATATCAGGTTGTAGCCCTAGTGCCTCAAGATTGTGCAGGAGGCAGCCCAAGGGTGTGGAGTGAGGCAGTTTAGACTGTGAGGTTCCCAAGATAATTGCAGGGCCAGAGAGTTAGGGTGAGAATCAGGAAGGTTCTGAGGAGAAAGGCAAAAGAGAGGAACATCCTCATCTCTATTGCCAGACCCCTGAGAGAAGAAGAAGGAATTGAGCTGATGGGGCATCCCCTGAGAGCAACAATCCTGGCCATGGACCGAGAAGAGTCTGTCTGGCCTAGCGCTAGGAGGGAGGCATACCCAAACACTTACCCGGAGATTGTTGACCAGTGTGTGGCTGTAAAAGTCAGCAATGGCAATGGGTGAGGGCCCCTGGGTGAGTGTTTAGTCGGCAGGTTCAGGAGGGACAGCCAGGAGGCAGATCAACCTGAGAGCAGGGGATCGTCGCAGGTCCCAGCAAAGTCCCTCCCAGATTTCGGCACCATAAATGTGATGTAGAATGAGCCGGACAACAAACACCCACTTTATTGGAGGTCAAAAGAAAAAGAGGGAGGTGTTGCTGGGGGAAGGATTTTTATACTGGATGAAGAGGAGGGAGGGGTTGAGATTAGTGGAGGTAGGCGATAGGTTGACTAGGGATGACCTGCCGGTAGGGAGAGAAAAAAAACAGTAAGCAGCCATTTTATTATGCATGTGGATGAGGGATTCTATCAAAGACAGACTACAAAGGAGAGGCAAATTATTTCTGAATATTTAGCCACTTAAAAGTTAAGCTAAGTCTTCTAGGAACCATACTTATTTTATTTCACTTAATTCTCACTACATCCTTATGAGGTAATCATTATCCTCATTTTTCCAATAAGGAAGAAGAGGCTAGAAGACCAGGGGATTGGAAAGGCAAAACTGTTGTTCACTGTCACATAGCCAATAATAAGAAAGGAACATTTTAAATCCAAGACTGCTTGGCATCTACACCACACTCTGCCATACTGCCTAGGAGACCTGAGAAGATAGGGGATGGAGTTGTGTGTCAGAGTCACTCTGGTAAAATTACAGAGGGTATATTTGTGAGGAAAAAGACTGAAAACAGGGAGACCCATCAAAAGGCTGTTGCATGAAATAATCCACCATTTTTTGTCAGTTTGTCTTATGGTTGTGGCTTGCATGTTGTTACAATGCTAGAGGTTATGCCACTGGTATTTCAAATACCAGCTGGGTCACCCATGCAGGACAAGTTTTAGTAGAGCTTCTAGATTTAAACAGACTAGAAGAAAAGAACTGACCATCTGTTTTCAAAAACTTGTCAATGAAAACACTGTGGACAACAATATAGTGATAGAAGATGAACCTTCTAGGTTGGAAGAAACTCCAGATATTGAGTGGCCATAACAGTAGACTCAAGCATATTATGAAGAGGGCACAGGGAAAGGCAACACTTTTTGTTGTTGTTGTTTTACATGGGGTCACCAAGAGTTGGAGTCACCTTGATAGCAACTAATAATACAACATGCAATCATCTATATGGG
The DNA here is from genome assembly GCF_000296735.1 of Chrysochloris asiatica. Classification (NCBI taxonomy): domain Eukaryota; kingdom Metazoa; phylum Chordata; class Mammalia; order Afrosoricida; family Chrysochloridae; genus Chrysochloris; species Chrysochloris asiatica. Next base: position 2,151,548 of record NW_006408670.1, read on the forward strand.
AGGTGATTGGGACACCTGTCACTGAACTGGGACAGCAACCTTAGGAATGAAGAGAAGGGAACAGATGGGGTCACCTCATTGCCATTCTATTGTCAATTCCTTGAGGGCAAAAATTGTCTTTTTCATCTTGTGGTCCACCACTACCTGTGTTGCCACCCCAACACACACAAACAACATAGCACAACAGCACTTTGCATACAAACTCACCATGTTTTAAATTACAATAAATTTATGACTAATAGGATGTGAGAAGATCAATATGACTTCCAGAATTAGACACTGGGTCTTAGGGAAAATTCTGAAATTGCTTTCCATGGAGCTATAAGTACTCAAAACACACGCTAACTATTTTGCTCACTCTTTCCTACGATCTTTTTTGGCAGGGCCCCAGCTAGGGTAAAGCCAGCCTTCCTTCCCAATCCTTTGGCCTTCTTGGCAGTGAGTTCCTCTTCATAGTGTTTGAATCAGAGGAAACAGATAGACTGAGGAAGTGAAGAAAAAACAGGCAACTAGGCTCTGCAAGCCAATGTAAACATTCAGTGGCTTCCTGTTGTTGCAGCCCAAACTGTCCCATGACATCATTCTCAGCCTTTCCAGAATACACTGACTTGGCCCAGACTGCCAAACCAATGCTGAATAGCAGTTGTCCTCCTTCCCCACCAGGACTAGATATTCTGGAACTAGGGAACTTCTATTGGCCAAACATTATTCACCTGCTCAGCCAGCTAATTAGAACTTTCTAGCCCTATAAGGCATTTTTTACCACTTTCCAAAGGGCTGATAGCTTATGGGTCAGAACAAGATTTCCCAACCAGATAAATTATTTTACTTCTTCTAATAGGACAACATTGCAAAGTATGAGTTTTCAGGAACACTTAATTGTGCTCATGAGGAATCTGTATATGGAACAAGAGGCAGTTGTTCAAACAGAACATGGGAACACTGAATGGTTCAAAATTTTAAAAGGTGTGCAATAGGGTTGTATCCTTTCACCATACTTATTCAACCTGTATGCTGAGCAAATAATCCGAGAAGCTGGGTT
>NW_006408670.1:2153359-2155245 GCF_000296735.1 Chrysochloris asiatica
TTTTTTAATATGGGAACAGCCAGGACAGGGCTGTAGAGAAAGAAAGAGAGTTTAAAAACAAAACAGGCCAAAAATTAAATTAAAGCCTGAGGTATGGCAAAACAACCAACAGTGTCATCTTGAAATCTCTGAGGCAGCTATGACAGGAATAAGTTGAAGAGAGGACATTAAGGTCATACTCATATTAGGCTACAGATATTTTTTTTTCTTCTCTCCTTCCTCTCCCTTTTCTGTGATTATAGACTGCAGTATTCAATCTAGTTTTTGTTTTTTTTTTCCCTCGTTTTATTTGCTGGTGCTGCTTTGATCTTTTATGTTCCTCTTCTACCTTTGGGTGACCCTTTCTCTTCCTATATTACCCAAGAAGAGTCAGAAATTGCTGCTATATAGTCCAGCTACAATCACACTCTATAAAACACCAAAACCCAGGCAAGAACCAATACCAACTGCCATATACCAGGGAGGCAGACAACACCTGTGAAAGTTACTCTGAGTTAAGAAATAAGAAGGGTGAAAAGGGAAACCCATCTCCTGATCGCTTCTACCTGGAAGCAATCAGAAAGCATAAAAAATACCAAAACACATAATTAATTATTAAGGCCACAGATAAACACTAAACATGTCCAAAAAGCAAAAGCAGATGACCATATCAGCACATTTCCAAAAATAAGATAAAACGTCTGAGACAAATGACCTAGAGGTAGACTTGGACTCCATTCTGGAAGGAGGGCAGGCCTTGGAAATGCCTGAAAAGGAATTCAGAAAAATGATTATAAAAATGTTTCAAAACACATTTCAATGGAGTTGAGAAAAATAAGGAAGAAGTCAGGAAAGCACTACAGGAATAATTAAATAAGATAGACACAACATTGGAAGCAATTCAAAACCTACAAAAAGAGGTCCAAACAATCAATAATAGAATATCAGAAATAGACAATACTCTGAAAGGGTAAAGGAGGAGAAAAGAAGAGATAGAGGGCAGAACCAGTGAGCTGGAAGACAAATCTCTCAATACCACTAAGATAGAAGAACAAACAGAAAAAAAAGGATTAAAAAAATCTGAAGAAGGTCTAAGATTCATGTTGGACAACATGAAAAGGAATAACTTAAGAATTATTGGCATTCTAGAACAAGAAGGATCACACAAGTCCACAGAGGAAATAGTTAAAGAACTGCTGGAAAAAAATTTCTCTAAAATCCTGAAAAGTGAAAAGATAAACATTCAAGAAGCTCAATGAACCTCAAGAAGGACAAACCCCAAAAGAAAAGCACTGAGACATATCATAATCAAGCTCTCCAAAAGCAAAGATAAAGAGATACTCCTGAAAGCAGCTAAGGAAAACAGAAGTGTTACATACAAAGGCAAGCAAGTCAGATTAAGCTCATATCTGTCAAGAGAAACCATGCAAGCAAGAAGGCAATGGGGAGACATATATAAAACGTTGAAAGAAAATAACTGCCAACTAAGAATCCTTTATCCAGCAAAGCTATCAATCAAATATGATGGTGTAATCAAAACATTCCAGGATAAACAGAAGCTAAAGAATTTTGCCAAAGCCAACCCTGCACTACAAAACATCCTAAAGGGAGTTCTTTGGAGTGAGAACCAACAAGAACAGACAACAACCAGAGATTGACATATGTGCCAATACCTCCCTGAATTAAACCAACAGAAAGAAGAGTTGATAACAGAACAAAACTATAAGAACATACTTAGAGAATCTGGGAGGTCAATCTATGATCAAAACAATTACAATGTAAAACAAGGTAAACACGTAAGAACAGAGACTCAGACAGTGAGAAAGTCAGGTGGATTAAAGGATAAAACAGACTGCACTAAATGGAAAGAAAAGTTAATGGACTATAAGACAACCTTAAAGAAAATT
>NW_006408670.1:2156350-2161246 GCF_000296735.1 Chrysochloris asiatica
AAAACTATAGAAAGAATCAACAGGACAAGAAGCTGGTTCTTTGAAAGGATTAACAAAATTGACAGACCATGGCAAAGCTAACAAAAGAAAAGGGAGAAGACACAAATAACACGCATTAGAAACCAAATGGGCAATGTCACAAGAAATCAAATGACATATTGCATTAGGCAAATCTGCTGCACAAGACCTTTTTTAAAGTGTTAAAGAGCAAAGATCTCAGCTTGAGGACTAAGATGCACCTGACCCAAGCTGTGGTATTTTTAATAACCTCATATCCATGCAAAAGCTGGACAGTGAATAAGGAAGACTGTAGAAGAATTGATGCATTTGAATTATGGTGTTGGAGGAGAATATTGAAAGTGCTGCCAAAAGTACCAACAGATCCATTTTAGAAGAAGTACAGCCAGAGTGCTCCTTGGAGGCCAGTAGGGCCAAACTTCATCTCTCATATTTTGGACATATTGTCAGGAGGGATCAGTTACTGGAGAAGGATACCATGTTTGGTAAGGTGGAGGGTCAGAGAAAAAGAGGAAGACCCCCAACGAGACTGATTGTCCAAGTGGCACCATTGATGGACTCAAGCAAGTCAACAGTAGTGAGGTTGGCCCAGGATCAGGCAGTGTTTCGTTCTGCTGTGCACAAGGTCACTATGAGTTGGTACTGACTCAATGACACCTAACAACAACAACAACAACAACAACAACAAAATAGATATTTGAAGCCAGAAGAGAGGATGGAGGTTATGATACACACACTCTGAGACAGGCCCTAATTGACTCATCTCCACTACACACAAGAGACCATGGGCTTCTGTTCTCCTTATTGGTCACAGAACTATAAGCATCTTTCAAACCTCATAATCTAATCCCATGATGCAGATGGGAGCATTTAGCTAAGAGAGTGAAAGGGACTGGTCCTGTCATATAGTTGGTTCATGTAACTAGAACCATTCACTGCTAGACGTCTACACCTGAACTCAAGGCAATATGATATAGTTGCAATAGTCCTCAGCAGGAAAATTTAAAATTCAGGGTGTGAGCTTTAATTCTTCTGCTAGAGCTTGGCTAGATTTCTCCTGTCTAGGTCTTGACTTAGAGTCCTGTTGTGGCACTCTAGGATATGTACTAGACTGCTAACCACAAGGTCAAAAGTTCAAACTCACCAGCTGCTCCTTGAAAACCCTATACAAGATCACTATAAGTCAGAACTGACTCAATGGCACTTAACAACAACAACAACAGGCCTTGACTTAGGCAAGTGCAATTCAGTACAAGACAATAAATATATATTGATAGCCAGGCAGAGTTGGTGACTCATGAAATTGAAAAGAAGACAAGATGAAAACATTCCATTTCATAGGTTGGAATGGGAAGAAAATGAAAGAGATAGCCTTAATACCGTAAGAGATCTGAAGTCTGTGTGGGCTCCATGCATCTCTTTAGGCAGAATGAAACCATGATCAAAGATCTGTAATTCTTCCCACTCAAATGACAAGGGCAGCAGAGTTTTCTCACTGGGACCAGTTTTGTTTGCAAAAATTGCTCCAGAGAGTGGGGTTTGATGGCAGATTAGGCAGAAAGGCTGTGCAGACATCTGCCAGTAATAACATGGAATACTACTGGGTGAAACAGGTTCAAATGGTGATCCTGGAACTCTGAACTTCAAACAAAAGAATAATTAAGAAGATCAAAGACATACCACAGAGTGGGTTTGGAGCAGATGCCAGGAAGGAGGTGTTGTTTGATTTGCGGTGGCCAACAAGTCATGGTGCAGCCATTTTGAACAGGAAGGAGCAGATACAAGGTCAATAGAGCATTCCTATCGCAGAGGTCTGACCAATTGTCAGAGATAAAGGTATGAATATTTCTTTTTTGCTCTTTTATTTTCCTCTGTCTGCCTATCTTCACTCTGGGAGGTGGTACCTGAGCAAGTAGACACCCCCAGAAAATGTTCTACTAAACACATGCAAGGATCACTGGATGCAGAACTGAAAAAGGAGGAGGAGTCAACAGGAACAGCTTAAAATAGGAATGTCTTCCAAAATAGGTCTGACAAACCGACTGGTTCTCACTAGGAGAAACACCTGGAGGAGATTTAGGGGAGGTGAGAGACGCAAGAAAGGAGAAAAAGACAAAAAACTAAATCCTGAGTTATATCATATGGTGCAATGGGAACACCTTTCAAATTGTCAAGCAGCTTTAAAGGCAAGAAGCCAAAAAAGGGAGCTAAAGACTTACACATATTTTGTTACAGTTTTTGTTTTGTTACTGTTATTGTTTTGGGTGATTTTAGACTTTAGTGTCCAGTATAGATTTTTGGTCCCCCTTTTACCTGGGGGGGGGTGCTCTTTCTATTCTTGCCTTAACACAACAAGAGACAGTAATTGTGGTCATACAGCCAAGTTACAATCTCACCCTGTAAAATCTCATCATCTGGGCAAAAACCAATACCAGCTGCTATACACCAGAATGTCATAAATAATTAACACCTGTTAAAAATCATTCTGTGTTGAGTAGTAAGAAAAGTGAAAAGAGACGCCCATCTCCTGATCACATCTACCAGGAAGCAATCAGAGAGCTTAATACACCAAAATACATTTGAAAATACAACAGCACCACAATATCTAAAAAGCAACAGAAAATTTCTGCTCATGTTCAGAAACAAGACAGAGTAGCTGAAACAAATGAGCTGGAAGTAGACCTAGAATTTCTACTGAAAGGAGTTCAGGCTTTGGAAATACCTGATAAGAAATTTAGGAGAATTATATTGAGATGCATCCAAATGTTCCATAGAAAGGTTGAGGAAATAAGGAACAAGTCAGTAAAATGCTACAGGAATAATCAAATATTATAGAAATACAATTGGAAACAATACAAAACCTACAAAAAGGTCCAGAAGATTAATACTAAAATATCAGAAATGGACAATACATGAAAGGGCAAAGGAATATAATTGAATGTATGGAAGCCAGAATGAGCAAGCTTGAAGACAAATCTCTCAGTGCTGCTAAGATAGAAGAGCAAGCAGAAAAAATAATGAAAAAAACTTGAAGAAAGTCTAAGATTCATGTGGGACAACATGAAGAAGTATAAATAACCTACAGATTATTGGATTCCCAGAACAGGAAGGATTACAGAAAACCACAGAGAAGCTATTCAAAGAGTTGCTAGAAGAAAATTTCCCTAACCTACCGAAAGATGAGAAGATAAGCATTCAAGAAGCTGAATGAACCCCAGGCTGAATAGATCACAAAACAAAATCACCAAGTCATATCATATTAAAACTCCAAAATCAAATACAAGGAGAGACTCCTGAAAGCAGCTAGGGAAAAGAGAAGTGTTACCTACGAAGACAAGCAAATAAGATTAAGTTTTCATCTTTCAGAAGAAATCATGCAGGCAAGAAGGCAATGCACAAACACAAAAAGAAAAAAACAGACAACCAAGAATCGTTTCCCCAGCAAAGTTGTCAATCAAATATGATGGTTTAATGAAAACATTCCAGGATAAATAGAATTTAAGGGACATTGTCAAAGCCAAGCCAGCAATTCAAAGCATCATAAAGGGAGTTCTTTGGACTAAGGACCAATAAGAGCAGACAAAAACAGAGATTGGCATATGTGGCAAAACTACCAAGTATTTAGTTGAGAGATCGGAGAGTCTATAGCAGAACAAAACAACAAAATTGAAATCAGAGTATCTGGGAAGTCACAAAATGATCAAAACAATTAAATGTGAAAGAAGTAAAAAATATATAGGAGTAGAGATCCAGGTGGTGAGGAGGTCAGGTCGATTTCAGGATAAAACAGACTATTTTAAAAGAAGGAAAAAAGTTTATATAATATAGGGTAACCTCAAAGAAACTTCACAACATATCAAGAAAAGGAAAATCCAAGACTATAGAAACAATAAAACTATGAAGAAACTGACGAGAAAAAGCACACACACAAAATGAAATCAACACCAGAAGATATGCAGAACAAAGAAACCATCAGTACCACAAAAAAAAGCAAACATAATGACAACAATTTATTCATACCTATCAATACTTACACTGAATGTCAAGAGGTGGGGCTTAATGGCCGATTAAAGAAATATGCAGTGCAGACCTCCAACCACAATAACGCAGAATATCGGATGAAGAAAGTTCATGGCATGGTCCCAGAACTTTGAACTACATATAAAAGTATATTTAGAGAGAACAATAAAGATGGCGGATAAGGTGGAAGTGCAGTAAAGGAGCTCTGCCAACAACAACACAGAATACCCGACCAAGCAGGCTCAGGGGATGGTACCAGAACTCTGAACCACATATAAAGGAATATTTAGAAGCTTGGAAGGCTCACAGCTGGGGGAATTTGAGGCAAAAGCAAGAAATCTATTGCTTTCTAGTCCGGGATGCTCGGCTGCTCCAGGAGCCGCCATCTGGAGTGAGACCATGTGGGGGAAGGATCGGAGCAGCCACAGACACCTGGCAGAACCGCTGATATAAAGGTGTGGACATTCTTTTCTTTTGATATCTGTTCATTGGTCTCTTGCTATCTGCGCACCTCCATTCTGGTGACTATAGGGGTGCCTGAGCTAGTGGGCACCCCAGCCCCACCCTCTGAGGGTTCTCCTACTCATGCGCACAGATCTCCTCGAAATTTAAAGAGACAGTTTCCAATTAAAACCAAACGGCCACAGCCGGCTCTGAACTGTTTCCAACTAGAAGAAAGGCCTGAATGGGGATTGTGGAGCAGGACAAGCAGACAAAAGAGGAAATAGGCCAAAAATTAAATCCTAAGTTACGTCAAAACGAACAAGAGTGGTATCTTGAAACTTCTCAGGAAGAAGAGTGAAAAGGGAAGCCCATTTCCTGATCACATCTACCTGGAGGCATTCAGAAAGCATAAAA
>NW_006408670.1:2161549-2166342 GCF_000296735.1 Chrysochloris asiatica
GATTAATAATAGAATATCAGAAATGGACAATACATTGAAAGAGCAAAGGAATAGAATTGAAGAGATAGAAGCCAGAACTAGTGAGCTAGAAGATAAATCTCTCAACACTACTAAGATAGAAGAACAAATACAAAGAAGGATTAAAAAATCCGAAGAAAGCTTAAGAGCAGTGGAAAGAGAAAAAGAAAGGCTGTATGCTGACAGCTAGGAGGCAGGTTTTAGAGAATTTGCCCTTTGATTGTTTAAATGATTATGTATTCCTGAGTGTTTTTGTATACCCCCTCCCTCTCAAAAAACAAACAAACAAAACCCGGAGGGGATTGTAATCATTGCAATGAAACAATGAGTGTAAAACTGATGTTTTCCCATGTACACTATCACAATAAAAACTTAAAAAATCCTAGCCAACAGAATTCAACAACACAACAACAAAACAATACATCATGACCAAGTGGGATGAATTTCAGGGATACAAGATGGTTTAATATTAGAAAAAACAATCAATGTTATCCACCATATATTTGTTTTTTAAAAAGAAAAAGAACCACATGATCATATCAATTGATCCAGAAAAGGAATTTTACAAAATCTAACATCTGTTCCTGATAGAAACACTCAACAAAGTAGGAATTGAAGGGAAATTTCTCAAAATAATTAAGAGCATACATACAAAACCAAAAGCCAACATCACTCTCAATGGAGAGAAACTGAAAGCCTTCTCTTTGTGAACAGGAACCAGACACGGATGCCCTTTGTCATCACTTCTATTCAGTATTGTGTTGCAAGTTTTGGAAAGAGCTATATAGCAAGATAGGGAAATTAAAGGCATCCAAATTAGCAAAGAGGAAGTAAAACGCTCTTTATTTGCAGATAATATGATCCTTTAAGTAGAAACCCCAAGGACTCAGTAAAAAAAAAAAAAAGAAAAGAAAGAAAGCTACTACACCTCATTGGGAGATTCAGCAAAGTGGCAGGTTATAAGATCAACATAAAAAAAATCAGTTGGATTCCTCTATACAAATAATGACAGTGCTGAAAATGAGACTAAGAATGCAGTGATCATTTACAAGAGCTGCTTAAAGCAAGAAATATTTAGGAATAAATCTAACCAGAGAAACAAAGAACCTACAGAAAGAAAACTACAAAACACTATTACAAGAAACCAAAAGAGACTTACAAAATAGGAACAAAGTATCATGCTTCTGGATAAAAAGACTTAACATTGTGAAAATGTCAATACTACCCAAAGCAATCTACAAATATAACACAATCCCAATACAGATTCCAATGGCATTCCTTAAGGAGTTGGGGGGGGGGGGACAAAAAACTGCAACCTTTATATGGGAAGGAAAGAGACCTAGGAAAAGAAAGCACTGCTTAAGAGGAAGAACAAAGTTGGAAGCTTCTCACTCCCTGATTTCAAAATTACTACATTGCTATAATGGTCAAAAAGGAGTTCTGGTAGCGTAGTGGTTACGAATCAGGCTGCAAACTGGAAGATCAGCAGTTTGAAACTACCAGCTGCTCTGTAGGAGAAAGATGAGGCTTTCTGCTCCCGTAAAGATTTACTGCCTCGGAAACTCTGTTCAGGGTCGCTATGGATCAGAACCGACTCGATAGGACTTAACAACAACAACATAATGGTCAAAACAGCCTGTTACTGGAATAATGAAAGATACATAGATCAATGGAACAGATTTGACAACCCAGAATTTAACCCACCCACATATAGCCAACTGGTCTTTGACAAAGGGTAAATGTACAGTGAATGGGTAGGAGTTAATCTCTTCAACAGATGGTGCTGGCAGAACTGGAAATTGATATGCAAAGATTGAAACAAGAATGTTATCTCATACCATATACAAAAGCCAATTCAACATGGATCAAAGACCTAAATGTGAATCCCAGAATTATAAAGGTCATAAATGCTCTATTCACAATAGCAAAAGGATGGAGACAGCCTAAGTTCCCATCAATAAAAGAATGGATAACCAAACTTTGGTACATACATGCAATGGAATATTGTGGTACCTTGAAGAATAACAAGGAAGCTGAAAGCCACCACATAACATGGATGAACCTTGAGAACATTATGCTGAGTGAAAGTGGTTAGTCACAAAAGGACAAATATTGTATAAGATCATTATTGTAAAAGCTTAAGAAAAGGAAAAAAAAATCTTTGTTGGTTACTAGGGGTGCGAGGCCCGGGATGGTAGAGCACAGGGTAGTGGATAGACACATCATAGTTCAGGGTTGGGGAGGGCAATACACAAGAAGGGGGAGGGGAATGGAAGAACAAGGCAGATAGGGGAACACTTCTTCAGCCTATAACAGATTTGAATATATAAATGGGGTTCCAGAATTTGCCCCATGAAATACACTTTTTGCAGACCCTTTTTATTTAGTGTATAGGAACCTAAGTGGAAACCAGAGCCCAATCCAGAACCTTCTGAGTTTTGACATCTCAAGCCTTCTGTGGAGAATTTGTATGTACCTCAGTATCATTCTCCTGAATTCCTTCTCAGGCAATTCCAAAGCCTGCCCTCCTTCCAATAGGAAGTCTAGGTCGACCTCCAGATCATTTGTCTGTTACTCTATTTTGTTTCTGGACATGTGCCAAGTTCTTCTGTTGCTTCTTGGACATTTTCAATAATTAGATTTGTTTTCAACACTTAGATGAATGTATGTTGATGTATTATTAAGCTTTCTGATTGCTTCCAGGTAGATGTGATCAGGAGATGAGCTCCCCTTTTCACCTTTCTTATTATTCAACTCAGAATAACTGTAGCAAATGTGGGTGTCTATCTGCTGTATGCTGTTGTTAAGTGCCATTGAGTTGATTCTGACTCATAGCAACCCTATATAGGGTTTGCAGTTCAAATGACTTTGCAGTCTGATCCATTAGCCCACAGTGCCAATCTGGTGTATAGCAGTTGGTATTGGCTCTTGCCTAGAGGGTGGGATTTTATAAAGTGTGATTGTAGCTTGGCTATATGTCTGCAATTGCTGTCTCTTCTTGGATAATGCAAGGAGAGAAAGAAGGTAAAAGGTGGACCAAAAGCAAAAAACAAAATGACAACAGCAAAAAACAAACAAACAAACAAAACAAAACCTCAGATTGGGTACTACAGTCTATAATCACAAAAAAACTATAGCAAAATGTGAGTATGGCTTTAACGCTCATCCACCCCTCTAGTCACCAGAGTGGAGGTGCGCAGACAGTTAGAGGCCAAAGTACAGGAAAAAAACAAATAAAAAAGTTCATATCTTTATCACCGAGCACCAATCAGACATCTGTGGTGGGAGCACTCATCTGATCCTTCCCCTGGTCTGTCATGCCCAAGATGGCTGCTCTGGGAGCTGCTGACAGCTGCAGATGAGAAAACACCACCTTTCTTGCTTCTGCTATAAATACCACTAGCAGTAAACCTTCAATATTTCTAAATATTCCTTTATATGTTGCTCAGAATTCTGGTACCATCCCTGAATCTACTTTCTCTGGTCTTCTGTATTACTGTTGGCAGAGGTCGTCACCACACTTCTCCCTAATTCAGCATCAAGCCCAAAATAGCTTTTCTTAGGAACTTTTTTTTACCATTCCATTCTTCCTGACACCCAAAACTATTCCTTATTTCCCTAAAATAGCATAAATGTATCCACATTCCTGTCTTTACATCTCCTTCCTGCCCTCCCTTTTTCTAACACATACACACCCTACACCTGTTCATCTTTTAAAGTCCAGCTGAAATGGATCCTCCTATGTGAGACCTTATCATCCTTAGAATTTATCCATCTCATCTCCCCCTATTCACACAACAGCTTCTAGTTCTATTTTGTTTGCAGTCAGCTTATAGTTCTCCCTTGTATACTGCTTCTATGTTTACTCATCTATTAAATCTTTGGATGGTTAACAACTTTGGGGTTTATTCACAATGGTGTGGTGTCATGCCCACAATTCACTTCACCCTCATCCACCACAGTTTTGTCCCATCACACTGTGTCTGGTACCAACTTCATGGTTAGTCAGTGTTTACTTAGCAGCAACCCCCCCAAAAAAAACAAACAAAAATAACCCACCTCAAAAATAAAATGGCAAGCTTTTGGAAGCAGCAGCGGCAGGAGCATACCAGCAGCAGCAGCATTTTCTCTTCCTTTCCTCTTCTTGCTCTTGCTTCTTCTTCTCCCTGTACCCCATCTCCCCATTCTTCTCCTGCCTCAGAGGGCCTTCACAGTGATCAAAGTCAGGGATCAACGGCACCAGCCAACCCAGGTGTATCCAGTGTCTTCCCCCATAATGACATAGAGAGCAATAGCACAAAACACCAGACAAAGCAGGTACAGGGACCTGTCCCAGAACTCTGAACTACATACAAAAGGAATATTTAAAAGTATTGAAGGCTTACTGTTAGTAGAATTCATAGCAGAAGCAAAAAAAAAAAAAAAAAGTGACATTTGCTTAGGGTTGACTGCAGCCAGATGCCCAGCCCAGCCATCTTGAGAAGGGCACAGTTACCTTGAGAAGGGTACAGCCATCTTGAGAAGGAAGCACTCACCTTGAGAAGCGTGCAGCCATCTTTAGAAGGGTACAGCCATTTTGAGAAGGGTGCAGCTATCTTGAGAAGCATGCAGCCAACTTGAGAAGGTTGCAGCGAATGTGGCAGAAGGACAGGAATCCCATTGGAGAGATGTTGCGGACCGTGTAAGACTGGTCAGAGGTTCGAGGCCCTATAGGCCCGAGTGTAACAAATGAGGCCACTGGCAGTTAATGGCAAATTGTTTTTCATCTTAATATT
>NW_006408670.1:2166594-2168313 GCF_000296735.1 Chrysochloris asiatica
CTCAGGGGCTATAGATATGTTAATTGGACCTGAGACTCCAAGTTGCTGGCCTGGGATTCAAACCAGCAAAGTACGATGTAAAGTTACCTGAATGTCTGGAAAAGTACTGATGTTAGCTGTACCTTGCCTAAATCCCTCCCAGCTTGGTGTAAAGCTCCTCCCCTAAATATAGCAGAGGCCCAGGCCTCCCCAGTTGTGCACTACGGGTTGGAGGGCATGCAGTAAATATGGCAGGGCAGTGAGTTGCTGCCTGCAGAGGCCACGATGCCTGTACTCCCAAGCCTGCCCACCAGTGATGTATCCACCCTGGATTTGGGGTGCCTCATTGTCTCCCTTCTTCGGTTTGTCTGTGTATTCTTTTGCTATCCCTATCACAGCTGGATCTCCCCTCCTCATGAACCAAACACTCGTGAACAACACAACTATGTCAAGGTCAGACCCCGGCAGAGAGACCTGACTAATTTTCAGAGACAAAGGTGTGAGCAATCTTTTGTCCACCCATTTCCATTTTTTTGTCTGCATACCTATACTCTGGTGACTAGAGGGAGTGCCTGGGGAGACAACTCCCACTCTCCTGGAGGCTTCTACTGTGCACATGCATGGATCTGCTCAGCTGTGAACTGTCTCCCACTAGGAACAAAACCTGGACTATTTTGCTAGATTTTTTTTTTGTCCCCCTTTTACCTTAGAGTGGAGTCTTTTCAATCCCAAGAATATACAGCAGTTGGGGGTATGTAGCTAAGGTACAATAACACTCTATAAAACTCCACCTCCGGGCAACAGACAACACCAGCTGCTATATACAACATAGATAGCCAACACTTGCTAAAATTACTCGTTGTTGAATAATAAGAAAAGTGAAAATGGAAGCCTATCTCCTGATCACATCTACCAGGAGGCACTCAGAAAGATTAGCAATAAAACAACATACATTCATCTAATTATTGAAAACACATCTAATTATTGAAGATGCCCAAGAAACAACTAAAGATCTCAATTCATATTCAGACAAAAAAGAGTAGCTGAATCACATGATCTAGAGGCAGACCTAGAATTCCCACTGGAAAAAGGCAGGCTTTGGAGCTGTCTGATAAGGAACTCAGGAGAATGATATTCAGGAGAAGTGTATCCAAACACTCCAGAGAAGGGTTGAGAAAAATAAGGAAGAAGGCAGGAAAGTGCTACAGGAACAATCAAATAAGATAGAAATAGCCTTGGAAACAATTAAAAGACTGCAAAAAAGGTCCAAACAAATAATAATAAAATATAAAAAATGGACAATATACTGAAAAGGCAAAGGAGTAGAAATGAAGAGATGGATTTCAGGACCAGTGAGCTGGAAGACAAATCTAGCAATACTGCAAAGATAGAAGAGCAGGAAGAAAAAAGAATACAAAAATCTGAGATTCATGTGGGACAACATGAAGAGTAATAATCTGAGAGTTATCAGAGTCTCACAACAGCAGGGATCTCAGAAGACCACAGAGGAGATAGTTAAAGAGCTGCTGGAAGAAAATGTTACTAACATCCTGAAAGATGAGAAGATATGCATTCACGAAGCAGAATGAACCACAAGAAGGATAGATCCTAAAAGAAAATCACCAAGACATATAATCAATCTCTACAAAATAAAAGACCTGGAAAGAGTCCCGAAAGCACTAAGGAAAAAGAGAAGTGTTACTTACAAAGCCAAGCAAAACAGATTAAGCTTTGCTATCT
>NW_006408670.1:2168848-2169368 GCF_000296735.1 Chrysochloris asiatica
TCTGTTTCTCTGACCATCCACCCTACCAAATATGATATCTTTCTCCAGCGACTGGTCCCTCCTGACAATATGTCCGAAGTATGAGAGATGAAGTTTGGCCATCCTGGCCTCCTAGGAGCACTCTGGCTGCACTTCTTCGAACACGGATCTGTTATTTTGGCAGCCATGGCACTTTCAATATTTTCCTCCAACACCATAACTCAAATGTGTTAATTCTTCTACAGTCTTCCTTATTTACTGTCCAGCTTTCACATGCATATGAGGTTATTGGAAATACCACGGCTTGGGTCAAGTGCACGTTAATTCTCAAGCTGACATCTTTACTCTTCAACACTTTAAAAAGGTCTTGTGCAGCATATTTGCCTAATACAATATGTCACTTGATTTCTTGACTGCAGCTTCCATGAGTGTTGATACTTGATGCAATAAGAATGAAGTCCTTGACAGTGTCAATCTTTTCTCCGTTGATAAGAATGTTGTTTATTGGTCCAGTGGTGAGGATTTTTGTTTTCTCTACATT
>NW_006408670.1:2171377-2173651 GCF_000296735.1 Chrysochloris asiatica
GTTGTCAGATTCAAAATGGCCAATACCAGTCCATTTCAGCTCACTAATGCCTAAGATGTTTATGCGTTCCATTTCACTTTTGACAACTTCCAGTTTTCCCAGATTCATACTCTGTACATTCCATATTCTGATTTTCAATGGATGTTTACAGCTGTTTCTCTTCATTTTGAGTTTTGCCCCATCAGCCCATGAAGGTCCCGCAGGCTTTTCTCCCATGGGCTTTACCCCATTCGTCTCATCACGGTCAACTCTTTTCTGAGGAGGCAGCTCTTCCCCAGACACATTTTCAGTGCTTTCCAACATGAGGTAGAGTGCAAGATGAAACACACTATTTTAAATGGAGGAAGATTAATAGATTATAGGGTAATCTCAAAAAAAATTAATACTTCAAAACATATCAAGAAAATAAAAATCTAAGTAAACCATGGAAACATTCAAACTATGAAGAAACTGACAAGAAAGAGCACAAAAAGACACATAAATTCAGAACAAGAAAAAATACATAATGACAGCAATTATTTCATACATATTGATAACTACACTGAACATCAATTAATTAAATACACCAGTCATGAGTTGGAGATTGTAGCATGGAAAACAAACCAAAATGCTGCAATATGATGTCTGCAAGAGATATACCTTATACACAGCAACAAAAACAGATTGAAAGTTAAAGGATAGAAAAAATATACGAGGAAATTGTAATAAAAAACTAACAGGATTGGAAATACTAATCTCTGATTAAACAAACGCTGATGCAAAAATCAGCATAAAAGATAAAGAAGAACACTATCTCATAATTAAAGGGTCAATTGAACAAGATGACATCACTATAATAAATATTTACGCTTTCAACGAAAGAGCCTCAAAATATATTAAAAGAATCCTAATAGAATAAAGAAAGAAATAGACAAATATACAATAATCATGGGATATTTTAATAAACCACTTTTGAAAAATTATAGAAAAACCAGAAAGAAATTCTAGAAAGACACAGCGGAACTAAACAACACAATCAACCAACTTGACCTCATAGATGTATACAGAGCATTTAACCCAACAGCAGAACAATACATATTCTTTTCCAAGGCACATGGAACTTTCTCCAGAATAGACCACAAGACAAGCTTCCATAAATGTACAAACATCAAACTACTACAAAGCGTCTTTTCAGACCACAATGCTATAAAATTAGAAATCAACAATAGGAAGACTAAGGAAATAAAGTCAAATACATGGAAACTGAAAAATACCCTGCTTTAAAGCTACTGGATAGTAGAACAAATAAAATGTGAATTCACAAAGTTCCAAGAAGCAAATAAGAATGAAAATACAACATACCAAATCTATGGGACACATCAAAATCAGTGCTGACAGGACAATTTATTGCAGTAAATACACACATCAAAAAAGAAGAAGGAGAGAACAAACAAGTTGGTGGATTGGGTAGAAGTGCAGTAAAGGAGCTCCGCCAACAACAACACAGAATAACCGACCAAGCAGGCATAGGGGATGGTCCCAGAACTCTGAACCACATATAAAGGAATATTTAGAAGGTTGGAAGGTTCACAGCTGGGGAAATTTGTGGCAAAAGCAAGAAATCTATTGCTTTCTAGTTTGGGACACTTGGCTACTCCAGGAGCCACCATCTTGGGTGAGACCATGTGGGAGAAGGATCGGGCAGCCACAGACGCCTGGAAGAACCGCTGAGATAAAGGTATGGACATTCTTTTCTTTTGGTATCTGTTCATTCGTCCCTTGCTGTCTGCGCACCTCCATTCTGGTAACTGTAGGGGTGCCTGAGCTAGTGGGCACCCCAGCCCCACCCTCAGAGGGTTCTCCTACGTATGCACACAGATCTCCTAGAAATTTAAACAGACAGTTTCCAATTAAAACCAAACGGCCACAGCCGGCTCTGAACTATTTCCAACTAGAAGAAAGGCCTAAATGGGGATTGTGGAGCGGGACAAGCAGACAAAAGATGAAATAGGCTGAAAATTAAATCCTAAGTTATGTCAAAACAACCAACAGTGGTATGTTGAAATTTTTCACGAAGAAGAGTGAAAAGGGAAGCCCATTTCCTGATCACATCTACCTGAAGGCATTCAGAAAGCATAAAAAATACCAAAATACATACTCATGTAAGTATTAAGTCCACAGATAACCCCTGAAGATGCCCAAAAAACAGAAGCAGATGACCATATCTGCACATGTCCAGAAACGAGATAAAGTGAATGAGGCAAATGAGTTGGAAGTAGACCTACACTCCATACT
>NW_006408670.1:2176176-2179904 GCF_000296735.1 Chrysochloris asiatica
AAATTAAAAAAAAAAAAAAAAAAGACGAAGAAGAAGGAACCAAATTTAACACATTAACACAACATCTCCAACAATTAGGAACAGACCAGCAAAGTAAGCCTACAGTCATCGAAAGAGAGAAATAATAAAGATTAGAGCAGAAATAAATGTGATAGAAAGCAGAAAAACAATAGAAATAATTAACAGAAAAACAATCTGGTTCTTCAAAAGGATTAATAAAATTGACAAACCACTGGCAAACCTAACAAAAGTGGGAAAAGACACAAATAACATATATAAGAAACCACATGGGTGATGTCATATCAGAACCATTGGAAATAAAAATGATAATAACAGAATACTATGAAGAGTGAGTTGTACTCCAACAAATATGAAAATCTAGAGGAGATGGATACATTTTAGAAAAACACGACCTACATAAACTTGCATAGACTCAAGTATAAAACTTGAACAGACTTATAACAAAAGAAGAAATTGATCAGGTCATCAAGGAACTCCCAACAAAACAATACAGTGCCAGACAGTTTCAGTGGTGAGTTTTACCAAACATCCAAGGAAGAGCTGTCTCCAATTCTACACAAATGATCCCAGAATATAGAAAAGGATGGAAAACTTCCTTACATATTTTATGAAGCAAGCATAACCCTCATGCCAAAATCAGGGAAGGGCATCACTAACTAAAAAAATTATAGACCAATATCCCTCATGAACACAGATACAAAAATCCTAGCAAACAGAATTCAACATCAAATAAAAATATAATAATATACCTTGAACAAGTGGGATTCATATTAGAGATGCAAGGATGGTTTAATATTAAAAAAAATCAATGTTATACATCATATAATTTTTTTTAAATGAGAAAATAACACACATGATCCTATTGATTGATGCAGAAAAGGCATTTGAAAAAATCCAACAGCCATTCCTGATAAAAAACACTCAACAATGTAGGATTTGAAGGGAAATTACTCAACATAATTAAGAACATATATACAAAACCAACAGCCAATGTCACTCTCAATGGAGGAAACTGAAAGCCTTCCTTTTGCAAACAGGAACCAGACAAGGATGCCCTTTATCTTCACTCCTATTCAATATTGTGTTGGAAGTCTTAGCCAGAGCTATATGGCAGGATAGGGAAATTAAAGGCATCCAAATTGTCAAAGAAGAAGTAAAACTCTCTCTATCTGCAGATACAATCCTATACATAGAAAAGCCCAAAGATTCTGCAAAACAACAACCACTACTAGAACTCATTAGAAGATTCAGCAAAGGGGCAGGGTACAAGATCAACATACAAAAATTTGTCGGATTCTTATATACTAACAATGACAGTGCTGAAAACGAAATTAGGAAAGCAATATCATTTACAATAGCCACCTAAAGGATGAAATATTTAGGAATAAATCTAACCACAGAAACAAAAGACCTATACAAAGAAAAATACAAAAGACCTATACAAAAAAAAAAAAAAAATACAAAACACTACTACAATAAACCAAAATAGATTTACAAAAATGGACAAATATATCATGTTCCTGGATATGAAGACTCAACATTGTGAAAATGCCAATACTACCCAAAGCAATCTACAAATATAATGCAATCCCAATCCAGATTCCAATGACATTCTTTAAAGAGATGGAAAAAAACTATTACAAACTTTACATGGAAAAGAAAGAGATCCAGGATAAGCAAAGCACTACTTAAGAAGAAGAACAAAGTTAGAAACCTCTCACTCCCTGATATCAAAATTTACTACATGGCTACAGTGGTCAAAACAGTACAATGAAGAATACGTAGATCAATGGAACAGAATTGAGAATCTAGAATTAACCCATCTACATATAGTCAAGTGATCTTTGACAAAGGGCAAAAATACATTGAATGAGAAGGAGATTGTCTCTTCAACAGGTGGTGCTGGCAAAACTGGAAATCAATATACAAAAGAATGAAGACAAAAGAAAAGACTTTTATCTCACACTATGTACAAAACCCAACTCAACATGAATTAAAGACATTAATGTGAACTCTAGAATTAAAAAGGTCATCAATGAAAAAGTAGAGACCATTTTAAGGGCACTAATACATGACACAGAGTCCTTGTGTGATGCTGTGTGCTAAGGTGCTGGACTGTAAAGTCGGTTTGAACTGCAGGGTTGGTGGTTCAAGCTCATCAGCCACTTCTCAGAAACCCTATATACAGTTGCTATGAGTCAGAACCGACTCAATGTCACTTAGCAACAACAACAACAACAACAACAACAATATATGACACACATAGACTATTAAACATTGTGAGAATTGCACAAGCAAAAGAAGACAAAATATGATTGGGACATAATAAAAATTAGAAATTTACGTACATCAAAAGAATTCACCAAAATTGTAAAAAGAGAGTTTATACAATGGGAAAATAATCTTTTGCAACAACATATCAGACAAGGGATTAATCTCTAAAATCTTTAGGACACTACACCTCTACAATAAAAAGACAAATAACCCAATTTAAAAAATGGGCACAGAACATGACCAGACACTTAACCAAGAAAGATTCTGGCAGCCAGCAAACATGAAGAAATGTTCACTATCATTAGCCATTAGAGAGGTGTAAATCAAAACAACAATGAGATATCATCTCATAACAGCAAAGTTCAAAAGAGCAGAGGACAATAAATGCTCGCTAGGATATGAAGAGATTGGGTCCCTCCTGCATTGCTGGTGGAAATGTAAAATGGTTCAGCTACTCTGATACTCAGAAAGCTAGAAATAGAAATACCTTATAACCCAGCAATTTCTTTGCTTGCAAGAAATGTGAGTCAGAACATGAGTAGATATATGCACACTAATGTTTTTTGATGCACTATTCACAATAGCAAAAAGATGGAGACAGCCTAAGTGCCCATCAATGGAAGAATGGATAAACAAACTTTGGTACATGCACACAATGGAATACTATGCTACCTTGAAGAATAGCAATGAAGTTGCAAACCACCACATAATATGGAAGAACCTTGAGGACATTATGCTGAGTGAAATTAGTCAGTCACAAAAGGACAAATAGTGCGTAAGACCATTATTGTAAACGCTTCAGAAAATGTACCCTTACTAAGAGAGAGAAAAAAATTCTTTGTTGGTTACTAAGGGTGGTGTGATGGAGATCACATGATAGAATTCTGCAAAATCGATGATTTGTTCATTTCAAATACCTTCTTTAGACAGCATAACAGATGACTATACACATGGACCTCACGAGATGGAATACATAGAAATCAAAATGATTATATCTGCGGAAAGAGACGATGGAAAAGCTCCATATCATCAGTCAAAACAAGGCCAGGGGCAGATTGTGGAACAGACCATCAATTGCTCATATGAAAATTCTAACTGAAGCTGAAGAACATGAAAACAAGTCCATGAGAGCCAAAATATGACCTTGAATATATCCCCCCTTAATTTAGAGATTATCTGAAGAAAAGGTTTGGTACATTAAACACTAAAGACCAAAGACCGGAAGAGATGCGGAATGACATCAAGAACAATATACAGGTAGAAAGCAAAAAGTCATTAAGAAGACAAGAAAGAAGAAAAAGGTCAAAATGGATATCAGAAGAGACACTGACACTTGCTCTCCAGCATAGAGATGCTAAAGCAAATGGAAGGAATGAGGAGGTCCAAGAGGTCAACAGAAAATTTCAAAGATCAGCTCGAGAAGATAAAGCCAA
>NW_006408670.1:2180913-2192812 GCF_000296735.1 Chrysochloris asiatica
TTAAAATATTTACTGATGAAGATCAAAGAGCACAGCCTTCGGTATGGATTGCATCTCAATGTAAAGAAAACAAAAATCCTCACCACTGGACCAATAAACAACATTCTTATCAACGGAGAAATGATTCAAGTTGTCAAGGACTTCATTCTTATTGGATCAACTATCAATAATCATGGAAACAGTAATCCAGAAATCAAACGATGTATTGCATTAGGCAAATCTGCTGCACGAGACCTTTCTAAAGTGTTGAAGAGCATAGATGTCAGCTTGAAGTCTAAGGTGCACCTGACCCAAGCCATGGTATTTTCAATAACCTCATATACATGCAAAAGCTGGACAGTGAATAAGGAAGACCACAGAAGAATTGACACATTTGAGATATGGTGTTGTAGGAGAATATTGAAAGTGCCATGGGCTGCGAAAAGAACCAACAGATCTGTGTTGGAAGAAGTGCAGCCAGAGTGCTCTTTGGAGGCCAGTAGGGCCAAACTTCGTCTTCAGGCATATTGTCAGGAGGGATGAGTCACTGGAGAAGGATCTCATGTTTGGTAGGATGGAGGGTCAGAGAAAGGGAGGACCGCCCCTCCACCCCCACCCAGTGAGATGGAATGGTAAAGTGGCAGCATCTGTGGGCTCAGGCATGGCAACGATAGTGAGGTTGGTCCAGGATTGGGCAGTGTGTTGTTCTGCTGTACATAAGGTCGCTATGAGTCAGTACCGAGTCAATGGCATCTAACAACAACAACAACAACAACAAAAAGGGTGGGAGGGAGGGGAGGGTCCAACAGAGGTTACAGGATAGTCACATCATAGCTCAGGGGGACGGGGAGGGCAATTTACAAGGAAAGGGAGTATAGAATCAAAAATGGGGAGGGGAGAAGAAGAACAAGGTAGATAGAGAAACACGTAGTTAGGTTTCCATGGCTAAACTGGTCATAACAAATAGTGATGTATGTTCAACTGTGGAACAACAGGACTCTGGAATACAGGGACCGTGACAGAGAGTGAATGGTTAAATGAGGGTAAATAATGTTAAGATACTTGACTGTCTCATGGAAATTGGTTTCCTTGCCTACTATTGATACTAAAGGATACTGGGAAACAAGATTATAGAAAGCTTGTAAGCCTGTCTTCAGCCTATATCACATTGGAATACCTAAAAGGGATTCTAGAACTGGCCCAGTGAAATAGGCTATGTGTGGAGGCTTTGTGGTGTATAGAACCTTAGGTGGAATCCTGAGCCCCATCCAGAACCTTCTGAGCTAGGACATTCCCACTTGAAAGGACATACACACCAGCTCAGACCCGGTCAAGGAACAGAAGATAATTCTTGAAAGAAAGGCCAGCAGGAAAAATCAAAAACAAAATCAACGGTCTGATTGGCTATTGCAAAAACAAGCAAGTTGTTCTCTGGGAAACCATCAAGGCAAGCAATCAAGTCCCTTCAGGACAAACCTCCCTCCAAAACTCAAACTCAAAGGGAACACATGCTCAGGCATGTAAGCTTGCTGGTGACCACATTGGTCTACTTGTGAGCAGAAATGGGGGAATGGCAACAATGAAGATATGGACTGAGTTTGACCACGTTTCATAGACTCCCTTCAACCTTGAGATGAGAGAGAGAAGAGGACCTAGCCACTAGAGCTGAGAGTAAAGCATCCAGCTGATATGAAGTGAGGGCAGGTGCACAGAATGCCCAAACTTGCAGATAATACCCATTTGACCTAGCTTCAATGACTTGATGATCAGAACCCAACTAGAGGAAGATAAAGAAATTTAATAAAGGAAGCAAGTGTAAATTGCTGCAATTTTATGAACTTCACCTATACTTATGGATGTATTAGCTCAAAACATCAACCAAGAGGGGAGGAGTCTTCACATCAAGGAGCAAACCTATTCCCTCTGTACACATGGTTGATAGGGATGGGAAACTTAGACATTAGCTACCTAAAATGGAAGGAGGAGGGTAAAAAGGCATGAAGTGGCTTGCTTACAAATTTTCAAGAGGGAGTTTAGTTTCAGATCATGAGGGGGAAGGTAGACACCCCACTGAATAGTTTTCCTCTTGCCTAGACGGGTCAGGCGAAAGGAGATGAGGATGGGATTCATTGATTCAATAGGGAGTAGTTGTTATTATACTTAATCGTGATCGCCACAACTATAAAAACAGAAGCTAAGTAACAAAAAGGAGTGAGTAGTTAATCTTACATTCCAGGAACAGAGGACCCTAGGACTATCCAGAGACAAAAGCATGAGCAGGACACCAGAGATGGAGCCAGAGGTGATGGTATGGAAAGATTGAGCAGCTGAGGACTCTAGACTCATGGAAAGGGAAAGGCTCTGTGTTGGCAGCCAGGAAGCAGTCTTCCAAAATATGCCCTGTGTTTTTTAAAGCAATTATATATCCCTGTTTTGTTTTGTTTTGCTCATACATGCACTAGAGGATAGACACGCATTGACATGGGTGAAAGGGTAGTCCATATACAAACAGAGGGAAGTTGGCACAGGAAGGATGGGAGTAATGGGAGACACAGGGAGGAGTGCAAGTGGTTAGAGTGAATGCTGTTGACTGTTGGTGCATGGAGGGGATTGCGACCATATAATGAAGCAAAGTATGTGATTTGCTGAATGTGAAGAAAAAAAAAAAATGGAATTTTTCCACAAAGTTTTTTAAGTCCCCGCATACAATATATACAATATATAGATTCCTGATCACAAGGCCCTTTTTACAACAGTACTGCCATTACTTCTAAGAGGCAATGTTTATGCTCCCTCCTCTTAGTCTGGACAACTTAAATCTAAGTATGCTTTTGTAACTGTTTCCAGTAAAATGTAGCAGTGATGTTATTTATGTATTTTCTGAGTCTGGATAGTAAAAACCAATATAGCAAACAAACAAACAAACAAACAAATAAATAAATAAATCAGGTACCTTTGTTGAAAATCTTTCCTGCTTCAATGCTGTCCCTGCTAACCTTCATGCATACACCTTAGTCCTAGTGCTTTTATTCTACAATTACCCACTATGTTGTCTGAATGCCCAAAATTTCATCACTCAGCAGTGATCACATAGGCTCATACACTTAAAGAATTATCAAGCTGGAAGGGACATTAGAGACTCATTATATACCTTTCACTTCACAAAATAATGAACTGAAACCCACAGATGGCAAAGGATTTGACCTAGCACCTTCATCATATCAAGTCAGAACTAGATCCATGATGTTTATAGACTTTTTTTTTTATGTTTTATTGTGAATTATGTGATAGTTTACGTGGGAGAACATTACTTTGCATTCATTCTATCGTATATCGTTTCATTGTCATGGTTACAATCTCCTCCATTCATCATCAACCAACCAAAGGGTATATACTACAAGCCTGCACCCCGGTCATCAGCACACAGCTCCTCTCGGTCTCTGGATCTAAAGTCCCCAGGTGCTCCATCTCTCCATGTCATGGTCTCTGCCTCCATCTCTGGCATCACTGCTTCTCTGGGTCCACTCTTCTCCATTGATGGTCTCAGGTACCTCGGCTCCTAGACTGAAATGTTAATCACTCCCCTCCTTGTTATAAAACATCTACCTTTACCTTTCCAACCCCCACAACCAGTCCTGATAACAATTATTCACTATTGTATCACAAGAGACCTATCTGCATTTCATGTCATCAACCCCACTTAGACAGATTGTATACTACTCACTGGAGATTCTACCTTCCTCCATGCCCTCTGGATCTAGGTTCCTTCTTGAAAGTTTGTAAGCCAGTCACCTCTTGTTTATAGACTTTTAAGTTGTTTGCTTTGCACATAGCTACCTCCCTTTTGGCTAATGTCAAAAGGTTGGATATTTCTCTACTAGCTATTCCATGAGAGAAAATATGCACTCCCAGAAAAAATTTCAGCCTAGACAACCTTATGGGGCAATTCTTCTAGTCCTAAAGGGTTGATAAGATTGGATTCTACTTGAGGGATCACAACACCACTTCCTTTTATTCATGCAGAGAAAAATGGGTAAACAATGCCACATAGTGGCTGAGAGGTCTAGTTGCACCTACTGGTCTTCCTCAAAAGTCACACCCTGTTCTCATTTTCTCCCGGAAGGATGATGGGGATATCCACATAGCCCAAGCTTCTGTAGGTAATAATGAAGACCCAATCATGCTGGCTGTCCAGTGTCTTTACCAGGAAGGGTGGAAGAATGGTGACAACAGGCATCTTGGAGCCAGAAGAAATTTGGAAGGGAGGATTCAGACTTTTCTTCTCTGAACTAGCTCTAAAGTGTATTCTATTGGCTTGTGCTGCTGGGATGGCTGCTTTATCAACTGTTTCTTTGCCACATTGACCCTGCTAGGAATTGGCTGCACATCCTGGCACAGCCTCTTTATCCATAATATATAGTGCTGAAGATCCAGGGCTGAACACTGGAGAGAGGTAGACACACCTAGATACTTTCAGTAAGTATTTTAGCAAAGTAGTTTAGGGGTTCAGAAGCTTGATGCTTTCCCCTTTGGACAAAAACAAAACAAAACAAAAACTGCACCTCCTTCAAAGCCTTCCTGATCCATTTCCTTGTGGAAATTTCCTACTATGTAGGTTAAAGAAAAGGAAGTGTTAGTTCAAAGTAGATAAGGGAAAAGGGGACAGATTTCATATCACTTTCCAAGATCTGATAACATAACTCATCTGTGAATGAGTATTCTTGGAAGTTTAGAAGAAAACAAGAAGCTTCCTAGGACTCAAATTATACCAGGGTCACTTGATTGATCCATCTAATAAATCCTCATCCTTGAACCCCAGTTGTTCTAGGTTGAATGTCTGGATAGATGGAAAGGAGGGAAGGGGCTGAAGTGCCAGGAAATTAAGTCTGGCCCTAGCCCAGTTCCAGAGTGAACTTGGGGGCAGATGATTGAAAATCAGTCAGAGACTAAATGACAAATCAGGTAGGAGTACTGGAGCAAATTAATCTCCCTTCATTCTTCTCCCATCTAGGCTACGAGTTTCAGGAAATCTGTCCAGTGGAGTGGTTGCTAGCAGGTTGGGAAGTAACGGTATTTAGAAATCTGGGTAACTGGGATGGAGGAAGATGATCATGGGTAGAAAATTTAAAGCACTGGGGCAGCAGAAGCTTAGGCACAGAGCTAGAGCATATTTTGTGAGCTGGGAATGTCTTAGGTTGGGTTGTTTAGGGATGCAAATTCAACAAGTGTGTTTGGGAGTGGGGAGTGCAGTGTCTCCATACAATAAGCACTGGACTGCAAACTACAAGGTCTGTAGTTTGAGCCTGCCAGCCACTCCACAGAAGAAAGATGAGACTTTCTGCTCCCATGAAGATTGAAAGCCTTGGAAACCTTATACAGGGTCTCTGTAAGTTGGAATAGACTCCACAGCACTTAACAACAATGTGTGTATTCATATACATATGCTGTATACATGTGTGTATGTTGTTTTGATTCAAACTGACTCCAGTCCCACACATTAACCCACAGTGCCACACCAGGATTGGTGTGTATGTATATACATATGCTGTATGTTGTTGTTGTTGTATATGTATGTGTATATATATATATGCTATATTTTTGAGAAGTGCTGTCAAGTCAGTTCCGACTCTCAGCAATCCTGTATAGAGTTTCCAAGGAGCAGCTGGTAGGTATGAACCACCGGTCTTGTGGTTAACAGTCCAGTCCTGATCCTACAGTGCCACACCAGGAGTCCTGTATGCTATATATGTGTGTGCATATATGCATGTCATATACATATGTGTGCATATGTGTATTGTTTATATACACATGTGTTACACATATGCCATATATAAATGTGTATATGTGTGTACTTTGTACATATGTGTGCATATATTGATGCACGTGTATATATTGATGTATATATAAGGAGGGTATATACATAAGGAGTCCTGGTGTGGCACTGTGGGATAAAGCAGTGGATCACAAGGTCGGTTTGAACAACAAGGTTGGTGGTTTAAACTCACCAATTGCTCCTTAGAAACCCTATGCAGGGTTGATATTAGTCAGCATTGACTCGATAGCACTTAAATATATGTGTGTGTGCATTTGTATTTGTTGTTGTTGTTAAGTGCCGTCGAGTCAGTTCCGACACATAGCGACCCTGTATAGGGTTTCCGAGGAGCACCTGGTGAGCTTGAACCGCCGACCTTGTGGTAACAGCAACAAATATATATATATATTCTGGTGTGGTGCTGTAGATAAGCACAAGGTTCGTTTGAAGTACAAGGTCAGTGGTTCAAACTCATCAGCCACTCCTCTGAAACCTGACTCGACAGCACTTAATAACAACAACAACAAATATATATATATTCTAACCACTGTAGATGCTGTAGGATAAGCACGGGACTGCAAGGTTGGTTTGAAGCACAAGGTCAGTGGTTCAAACCTACCAGCCACTCCTCGGAAACTCTATATAGGGCTGCTGTGAGTCAGAACTGATGAAACAGCACTTAACTATATATACATTCACATACACACACCTGGTATGGTACTGTAGGAACAGCACTTGACTGCAAACCACAAGGTCGACAGTTCAAACCCACCATATATGCATATGTATGTGTATATATATATGTATATGTATGTGTGTGTATGGAGAGGAGTCCTGGTGTGGCACTGTGGGTTAATGTGCCAGACTGCAAAGCCGTTTGAACTGCAAGGTCAGTGGTTCAAGCTCACCAGCTGCTCCTTGGAAACTCTATACAGGGTCGCTATGGGTCGGAATCAACTCAACGGCACTTAACAACAACATTTATGGAGAGAGAGAGAGTGAGTCCTGGTGTGGTGCTGTGGGTTAATGGTCAGGACTTCAAAGTTGGTTTGAACCACAAGATTGGTGGTTCAAGTTCACCAGCTGCTACTCAGAAACTTTATACAGGGTCGCTATGGGTCGGAACCAACTGGACAGGACTTAACAATAACAACAACATATATATGTGTATATGGAGTCCTGGTATGGTGCTGTGGGTTAATGCGTTGGACTGCAAAGTCAGTTTCAACTGCAAGGTTGGTAGTTCAAGCTCACCAGCTACTTCTGGGAATCCCTATACAGGGTCACTATGTGTTGGAACTGACTGGATGGCATTTAACAACAACAATGCACACATACACAGGAGCTCATATCAAGGAAATAGCTCATTCTGCTGTAGAGGTGGGCAAGTTCCAAGTCCGTGGGTCAGATGTTAAGCTAAAAGCTTCTCCTGACTCACATAGCTTCAGGGGCTGACAAACCCAAGATTGGTAGGTAAGAAAGAAGGCTTATGGCTGTAGGGGTAAA
The DNA here is from genome assembly GCF_000296735.1 of Chrysochloris asiatica. Lineage (NCBI taxonomy): Eukaryota > Metazoa > Chordata > Mammalia > Afrosoricida > Chrysochloridae > Chrysochloris > Chrysochloris asiatica. Next base: position 2,188,211 of record NW_006408670.1, read on the forward strand.
TCAATCCTAGGTCAGATAATATGGCAGGTTGCTGAGAATTTCCAGGATTGGCAGGCACTATGTTAGGCCAAGGTACAAATCCAAAGAATGGGAGGTTAGATTATGATCCAAATGTAAGATTCAGATCCAGTAAAAAGCAAGCAAGCTTTGCTTGAGTATTCAATATACTGGAAGCAGGCTTCCAATATACCTGATGAAACTTGATTAGTTGTCGTAGCAGATCTCATTATGGAGATAATTACATTATATTGGATATCATCATGGAGGATTACATCTTAAATGCCAAGCCCTAAGAAGCCTGGTCCAGTCAAGTTGATACACTATCACAGTTAGTGTGGAAGTTATGCAGCCAAATGATGTTTAAATGAAATGATCTTGCAAATTGATTTCTTAGATAGTGTTTAACTCCTAGGAGCAGAGTAAGATACCTTTCCCCAAACCAAGGGCTCAGACCACAAGTTTGTACTTCATCCACCCACATCCTAAGGCCATAGCACATGATTCTTCTGTCCCTTGTATTTGTCTCTGTATTTCAGACAGATGCTTATTCTGGACCTAGGATGATTCTGTGATTAAGTCCCAACAATCAATTTTGTTGTTATTGTTATGTGCTATTGAGCCCATTTTTGACTATTAGAAATCTCTTATGACAGAGTGGAACTGCTCCATAAGGTTTTCTAGGCTGTAATCATTACAGGAGAGAGTATAAGTACTGGACTTCTAAACACAAAGTCAGTGGTTCGAGCCCACCAGCCACTCCACAGGAGAAAAAGGAGACTTTCTGCTCCCACAAAGATTAAAAACAAAACAAACAAAAAAAAAAAAAACCCTCTGAAATCTTATACAGGGTGACAACTGACTCGATGACACTTAAAAGCAATCATTTTAGGAGCAGATTATTAGGTCTTTTTCCTGTGGAGTCTCTGAGTGGAGTCTCTGAGTGCATTTAAACCACTAATTATTTAGTTAAAAGCCAAGCACTTAACCATTGCTCCATGAGGGCTATGTCTTACATCCACAGAGTATTCCATATACATCAACTAGCACAGCCAACTAGAACTGGAGGGCTATCAAATTAGCACCTCATAGCTCTCTGATGCTGGTAGGACAGGAAGAGCACAGATGAATAAACTGAGGATCATAATTTGACTCACTCTCAGGACCTGAGAGATCTGATTATCATAGTCAAAATAACTTTTTGATGGCTCAAGTCCAAATTTCTTTCTACCCCATAATTCCCATACACAGTGACTGAGTAGCAAGGACTTTTCCAGAAACTTGGGGATCACTGTATTCTCAGGATTGGTTCAAAGTTCATAACTTACATTAGGTATAGGATAGAACTAGAACCCAGGGAATAGGTTAGTTTAGAAAAGAACTGGCACTTGATCTGGGGGTACTTTCTGTTTCCCAAGTTAAAGGCTCTTACATGGTTTTAGCTGGTTTGTATCAGACATCTCCTTATGTTGTACAAGGAGACATAAGACAAAAGGGGAAGGGGGAACACCTGAGCAAATGGAAGAAATTAAACAAACAAACATGGAGTGGGTATTCTGGGACAATGGAGGTATGAACAAACCATTGTTCCAACCCTCCCCAACAATTACAGCAAGAAATACAAGGAAATGGTGTTTGGCTTTGGAAGACTGAATCTGAGAGCAGAGGTCAGCATCAGGGAACTGCAGACAGGCAAAGATCAAAAACAGGAAAATTGCTTATCCCACTGTCTCTATTACCTACTCCCTCCTACCCCCACCCCCAGCTATGAACTTGGCAAATGGCTCTAGTAAAAAAAAAAAAAAAAAAAAGTCTGCTTCCATAATTACTACATTCCTTGCCTGTACAAAAAGGCAGAACCCTAAGCTTCTGCTCTAAAATCAGCAAGGTTAATCTCCCTAGCGGTCCATTTGGAGCATGCCAGCACCTCCTTCCAACACTGTTGGCTGCAAATTGATAGAGGTCCCCTACAGTGGAGTGAAGGAGTCCTAGTGTGGTGCTGTTGGTTAATATGCCAGACTACAAAGCCGTTTGAACTACAAAGTTGGTGGTTCAAACTTAGCAGCTGCTTCTCGGAAACCCTATACTGGGTTGCTATGAATTGGAAATGACTCGACAACACTTCTCAACAACAGTGGAGTCAATACTCTGCCTGCCTGCCTGTGCACTACACATCTCAGACCTCTGTAACCAATATAGCTCACCCTTTTGCCAGCACTGAGAATTGATGACTGAAACTGTTATGTGCTAGGAAACAGGCATCTTGAGTGGAGACTATCTCACAGCCAACATACTACAGGGGGAAGGGGGCTCTAATAGCAACAAGGCAGACATCTCTGGAAGTCTATTTAGACTATTACAGCCCCTCCCTCAGGAAGCTACAAATTGCTACAGAAGGTCCCTACAGTGACATCTGTTCCAATAAAAAACATTCTACCAGCTTCCGTGCATACCCCATTTCTCAGGACCCCCAAACCAACAGGACAACCTTCCCAGGGTGTCAGCTGGAGTCTGTTTGTTGCCTCTTCTAGTCAGCACTAAGGATTACTGATTGAGCCTGCAGTATGCTAAAAAGTAGGCATCCTGAGTGGAGGATACACTACAGCCAACATACTACTGAGAGAGGATCTGAAAGCAATAAGGTAGATTTCCCTGGGGTATTTTTGGGTTGTTATAACCCTTCCCCCACATAGCTACTGTCAGTTATAAGGCTGCTGGAAATTATTACAGAAGGTGCTCTGTAGTGGAATCTGCTCCCATAGTCAGCTGTATACCTGCTTCCCTGAACATTTCATAACTCAAGCTCCCCAAACCACTGAGACAGTCCACTCAGGGTGTCAGTTTGAGTCTGTTTATTGCCTCTTCCAGTTAGTACTGAAGACTGCTATGTGTTAGTAAGCAGATGTATTGACTGGAGGCTACACCCACAGCCAACATACTACAAGCTGTTGGGGGTGAATGAGCCTCTGGGGGAAAAAAATTAGGCAGAATTTCCTGGGGTATGTTGGCAGCATGACAGCATCTATCCTACCCAGTAATTGTTATCTGCTGGACTGATAAAACTCCTACAGAAGGTTCTGTACAGTGGAGCCAGGAGGCAGTCACATAAGTGGAAACTACACTCTAAACCAATATAGGGCCACTAGGGCCCTGAAAGCAACAAGATATATTTCTCAGAGTTCCTTCTGGGTAAGCTCCAAACAAGGAAGCCTTGGTCAAATTCAGATGGAAACAGCCAGCCCTGAAGGGGACACATTCCTTGCTGGTTTTTCAGCTAGCAGTGTGGTTGCAGAAACAGAAAAGAATAAGAGAAACAACCAGAGATACAGAACTACAACTTTAGTGGACAAATTGATTAGTGCATGATATCTCATATGTGTGGCAGTGACCACTAGTGGATAGATTGAACACAGCTGTGTTTGGGAGACACTGAAAGTTGAAAACCAAGATCTGGAACTTCATAATCATAAATAAACCATGGAGAAGGAAGAAGCTAGCACAGAGAGGGAGTGAAAAAAGTAAAGTCCAAAGGCTCTGCCGCCTAAGGGTTTTGTTTGTTTTTGTTTTGTTTTGTTTTGTTTTGTTTTGCAGGAAGTGGCACAGATAAAAACACCAGATACTAGGGATAATTGAGAAAGTGTTGTTGCTGTTGTTGTTGCTGTTGTTGTTGTTAAGTGCTGGCAAGTTGGATCTGACTCATAGCAACTCTATACACAAGAGAATGGTGGTACATCCTGGTTCTGGGCCATCCTCACGTTGTTATGTTTAAGCCTATTGCTGTTGCCACTGTACCAATCTATCTCCTTGGGGGTCTTCCTCTTTTTTGCTCACCCTCCACTTTACCAAGCATGATGACCTTTTCCAGGGACTGGTCCCTCTGATAACATGTTCAAAGAGAGACGAGGTTTCACCATCCTACTTTTCAAGGAGCATTCTGACTGTACTTCTGCCAATACAGATTTGTTTTTTCTTCTGGAAGTCCATGGTACTTTTAATATTCTTCTCAAACACCACAATTTAAATACATTGCTTCTCTTTTTGGTCATTATTGTTCATTGTCCAGCCTTCACGTGCATATGAAGTGATTAAAAATACCATGACTTGCATCAGGTGCATCCTAGTCCTCAAACTGGTATCTGTGCTCTTTGACACTTTAAAAAGGTCTTGTGCAGCATATTTTCCTAGTGAAATATGTTGTTCATTTTTTTTTTTCTTAAATGTTTTATTGTGAATTATGTGATAGTTCATATGGGAGAACATTAGTTTTACATTCATTCTATCGTATATTGTCTCATTGCCATGGTTACAATCCCCTCCATGCAATCCTTCCCCCCTACCCCCCAGGTCTTCAGCACACAGTTGCTCTCCCTCTCTAGATCTAAAGTCTCCAGCTGCTCCATCGCTCCACATCATCATCTCTGGCTCCATTTCAGGCATCACTGCTTCTCTGGGTAGAGTCCCACTCTCTGCTCTTCTCCCTTGATGGTCATAGGAACCTCCGCTCCTAGACTGACAAGTTAATCACTCCCCTTCTTGCTATAAAATGTCTACCTTTACATTTCTGACCCTCACAATCAGTCCTGATAACAATTATTCACTATTGTA
>NW_006408670.1:2226834-2254226 GCF_000296735.1 Chrysochloris asiatica
AGTGCTAGGGAGCATGGAGGAAGGCAGAATCTCCAGTGGGTACTATTCAATCTGTCTGGGCGGAGTGGATGAAAAGAAATACAGATGGGTAACTCGTGATACTATAGTGAATAATGCTTATCAGGATGGATTATGAAGGTTGGAAATGCAAAGGTAGACGTTTTGTAACAAGGAAGGGAGTGATTAATTCTACAGGCTAGGAGCAAAGGTATCTGGGATCATCAATGGAGAAGAGCCGAGAGCAGTACCCTACCCAGAGAAACAGAGATGCCTGAGATGGAGTAATGAAGTGGCTGGGGACTTTGGATCCAGAGAGGGAAAGGGACTGTGGGCCGAAAACTGGAACTTGGGGTGGGGTTGGGGAGGGGGAAGTGTAGGGGGTAGGTTTCTAGGATATACCCTTTGGTTGGTTGATGATGCATGGAAGGGATTGGAACCATGGCAATGAGATGATATACGATGGAATTAATGTAAAACTAAAGTTCTCTCATGTAAATTACCATATAATTCACAATAAAACATTAAAAATAAATAAATAAATAAATGATACGATGAGGACCCTGCACATAGAAGAATTCATTGTTTTTGAAAAGCAACAATGAATGATTTTCCTTGGATAACAGAGCTACAAGGAATAAATATTGTATGCACAGGCCCCTAGTTTAATTTTCTCTTGTTGAATCATTCTCTGATTTATTCATAATTTTATTGTATCCCTTTACTTTAGATTTTGACTCTCCTACACTTTAGTATATTTTTATTAAAAGTTAGAAGCTATATATTAGCTACATTTTATTCTACTTGTAATCATAGGTAGTTTTAATACTTATATTAACAATGTTCTTAAGACTGCTAGGAGACAGGATTTGTCAATTGAATTACTACCAGCTTAGGCTTGTTGTTGTTGTTGTTAAGTGCTGTCGAGTCGGTTCCGACCCATAGCGACCCTGTACAGGGTTTCCGAGGGTGTAAATCTTTACGGGAGTAGAAAGCCTCATCTTTCTCCCGCGGAGCGGCTGGTAGTTTTGAGCCACTGACCTTAAGGTTCGCAGCCCGATTCATAACCACTACGCTACCAGAGCTTAGTGATTTATAAACATTCTTCCTTTTAGCCTTAGTTTAAGGCAATAAAGAATCCCTAAAATCAACTAGGCCATAAATAAGGGCTATGGGTACAAGAATTCCTAAAAACAATTAGACTATAGATAAGGGCTATGAGAATCTACAGTTACACAAATAAGAAGTCTGATCAGTAAAATAGGGAAGTTGTTTTTCATAGCCTCAGTTTTTTAAATGTTCTGATAAGTGATGTTTTTGTAGGTTATAAACAGATAGTGTATGAAAGAAATTAATGGAGAGTTAATTGCACCTAACAACTAAAATTAACAAGACTTAACAGACAAAGGTTAAGAAACATATGTGAAGGTTAACTTGATTCTCAGAGAAAAGAAGAGATTTATGTAGGAACAAATGTTTAACTAAAAGGTTTCAAGGTGCCAGGATGCCTCTCGTATGTGTTGCTGTAACTTCTCATCTTTGTTGTAAATCTAAGGGTCGTAAACCATGAAGAATGTGCCTCAGAATAGATTGTATTTTGAAGACATTGATTACTATGAAAGCAATGTTTTTTATAACGGTATATAAGGGGGTTGTAAGATAGAATGGAGTGTGAAGTAGTGTAAAGATAGAAAGTAAGTAGAAGAAGTAATGTAGACAGAAAAAGAGTGAAAAGAGGAATGTAGAGAATAAGGGAAGTAATGGGGAGAAGGGAAAAGAATGGGGAGTAATGTAGAGAAGGAAAAAGTAGTGGGGAGCAGTGTGAAGAGGGAATATTGTGAAGAAGGAAGGAGAACAAGGATAATAAATCATGTAGATAGAATAAGTAAGTAGAGGTGGGTAGAGGAGAAGAAGAAGGAAAAAGAAGAATAAAAAAGCATGTAGGAAGAAAAGAAGAAGAGTAAAGCAGGAGGGGAGAAGGAGAATGAAAGAGCAGAAGGTAAAAGGAGGAGAAGGGTGGAGCAGGAGAGCAGGGGAGTAAAGAATGAGCAGGGCAGTAAAGAATAAGAGAAGAATAAAGCATGTAATAAGAAGATTTTGAATTCATCATGACTTATCGACTATGTGTAATTCTTTCCACCGACGCATGCATCAACCTTTGGAAAAATTCCTGAAATAAGTTTGCCAGGGCTGGCTCCCGGCATGACCTGGCTTCAATGACTGGATGATCAGAGCGCAACCAGAAGAACAAGGAAGAGGAAAAAAATAGTAATCTGATACAATTTGATGAACTTGACCTACACCTATGAATGCAGTAGCTCAAAAGAGGGAACAAACCCTTACCCCCTCCATACATAGAGTAGACAGGGATGGTCAACTTGGACATTGGCTACCCGAAATGGGTACAAAGGCAAGAAGTGGCAAGCTTACAAGCTTTCAAGAGGGAACCTACATTCAGAGGGCGTGAAGGAAGGTAGAATGTCCACTGAGTAGTGTACAATCTGTCTAGGAGGGGCTGATGAAATGAAATTCCGGATGGGTCTCTTGTGATACAGTAGTGAATAATTGTTATCAGGACTGCTTGTGAGGGTTGGAAATGTAAACGTAGACGTTTTATAGCAAGGAGGGGAGTGATTAACTTTTCAGCCTAGGAATGGAGATCCCTGGGACCATCAAGGGAGAAGAGCGGAGAGCAGGACCCTACCCAGAGAAGCAGTGATGTCAGAGATGGAAGCAGAGACAATGACATGGAGAGATGGAGCAGTTGGGGACACTAGACTCAGAGAGAGAGAGAGGCTGTGTGCTGACGACCTGGGGGCAGGCTTGTAGTTTATACCCTTTGGTTGGTTGATGATGCATGGAGGGGATTGTAACCATAGCAATGAAATGATATACGATAGGATGAATGTAAAACTAATGCTCTCCCATGTAAACTATCACATAATTCACAATAAAACATTTTTTAAAAAATGAAAATGAAAGCACAACATATAAATACTTACTAGATACTGTGAAGGAATTCCTCAGAGGAAACATACCAATAAATGCCTACATGAAAAAAAGAACAATCTCAAATATATAGCTTAACTATACAACTTACGGAACTGTAAAAAAAAAAAAGAGGAGCAGACTAAGCTAAATCTATCAGAAGAAAAATACTGTATCCGAGCAGAAAAAATTAAATATAAACAGACACAATATAAAGAATTAACAAAATTAGAAGCTGTGTCTTTGAAGAAAAAAAAATCAATGAAATTAGCAAACTGTTAGCTAGACTGACAAAAAACAAAACAAAAAACAAAACAAATATCCCAAATAAGAAATGCTAAAGAAACATCACAATGGGTCAAACAGAAATAAAAGATAATTATGTCATAATATTATGAGCAACTAACTACACAGCAACAAACAGAATAACCTAGTTGAAATGGACAAATTCTTAGAAGCACACAAACTACTCAAATTAACTCAAGATATAGAAAATATCAACAAACCCACAATAAGTGAAGAGATTGAATCCATGAACAAAAACCTCACAATAACTTTAATAGATGGACTGTGATAGAATGGGAGAAAAATGTGGAAGAACCGAATTTTAAATTACTAAAAAAGAAAGGAAAAAAAAAAAAAACACAAAAAAACAACTTACTGGTTGAGACTGTATGCCTCCTCGAGACAACTACTACTCTGAGATGTTCTTTAAATCTTGAACAGAAAATAATTACCAAGGTCACTTTTAGGCAAATAACAGATTGGTTTACAAAATAGTGAATATCACCTATAAGTACCATGCCTCTTTACAAAATCACTTATGAGACAAAATGGCCAATTGTTTTAAAACAAAGATGAGAAGATAAGGGGATAGGGAAATAAGATTAATGGCAATGGAACAACAACCAGAAACTGACAGAATTAGAATGTTCATGGAATAGGAAGAATGTAATCAATGTCACTGAACAGTTTCTGTAGAAATTGATAAGTTAAAACCTAAACTGCTGTGTAAACCTTCACCAAAAACTCAATAAAATACTTTCAGAAGATGATGAGCTAGGCAGACTTGCTACACAGAACCTCTAAAGCAAAGATACGAGACCAAATGAAAAGAGAGATGTTAATCCTGGAATCCTGAGCTTCAGAGAAAGTGACAGAGAAATGGATTGAATACTGACTAGAAGTTGTTGAACTGGGGGAGGGGTGAGGGTGGTGGAAAAAAAGAAGACAAGTGACATCTTTAACTTTTGCCAGCAACACTGGATCTGGGTGACCTGAAGGTGTGGATGCACACTGGTGGCTTGTGATTGGTGATGAGAAAGGTTCAACTTTATCTTGTTCTCCACACTTCCCTATTGACTGGACGCATGCCCAGCACACTCCCTCATCCACCCCTAGCACACATCCTGTCCTACCAGAGGTCAGAGTCATACCACACTGTTGTGAGTAGGGTGCCTGGTGCACAGCCAGCCTTAGACTAGCAGGAACTCTCATAACCAGTCGACCTGTTCCCAGCTGCCCTTTGGGCCTGAAAGAGTTCATTCGGAGAACAAAGACACTGGGCCTAGCCACCTTAAAATATTGCATGAACTAGTTCCAGATTGTGTGACCTGACCATATTCAATAAATAACTAGGCCTCTGGGAACTACATTTCTGGCAGCATAGTGGGTTACAAGTTGGGATGCTAACTTCAAGGTCAGCAGTTTGGATCTACTAGCTGTTCTGTAGGAAAAAGATGAGACTTTCTGCTCCCATAAAAATTAACAGCCTCAGAAACCCTAAATAGGGTCTCTATGAGTCAGAACCAATTCCACAGCACACAACCACTACCACCACCACAGGAACTCCATCTAAGGCTGGGCATACCACCCTCTCATCCCTCCTCATCTCACCTTGTGAGCTCCTTATCTTCCATCTCACCTTGCGAGCTCCTTATGATAGAACAGGGATGCAAAGAAGGAGGGGCAGATCTGACACCCCTCATAACCACCCCCCTGGTACCCACCAGCAAGCACAGGTAGAACAAGATAACTAAATAAGGAGTCAAAAAAACAACAACAAAAAAACCTATGAGCTATGAGAACGTGAGAGATGGATATTTTAAAGAATAACCATGTTCAATGTCTATCTCACTAGCTTTCAAAGATATACCCGCTTGCTTATTGAATGTACTTTGACTTTCTATTAAACCTGCTTTCTCACACTCCTGTTATCTTGTTCACGTCTTGCATCCCTGACACCTCACCCAAATCTATGACTCCTTGCTAGAAGTCCAGGAGAAGTCCCTTGGCAAGTTTGGTAATACTTAGCTTACATGAGTGCCCCACAGTTTTCTCCTTTCTGGGTCTAGACCCTGACTAGCATTTCCTTTACATTTTTTTTTTCTTTCTCCTTCTTAATCTCTTTCCCTTCACGCGTTTTTTAAGCCCCCTTTCACCATTTTCCTTTTTCTTCTTTTCTTCGGCTTCTTTTTTCTTCCCCTCTCTTTCTTATTATTTCTCTTGAGTTTTCTTTACTATTTTCTTGTCTTTCTCTTTTATCCTCTCTCCCTGGTTTAATTTAGCAATTTTTCTTTCCATTTTCTCTCTTGTTTTTCTATTCCATGGATTTATTTCCCTTGCCCTCTTTTCTCTTTTTAATTATTACATTCTTCTTTCTTGCTGCTGACTTCTTTCCCCCACAATGTTGCTATTATATGTTTGTTTGTTTGATTGATTTTTTTCCTTGTGTGTCTGGCTGTGTTTTTTCTTTTTGCCTCAACTGATGGGAGACCACAGCTTTTACCCATACATCCTAGCCAGAACCATACCCTCTGCAGCACTATCCACTGAGCAGAAGTTACTTACCAGCGTCTATACTACCTGATGAATCATAGACCAACACCAGCCAAACCCACCCTGAACTGAGCTGCAAAAAAAGTATATGGGGAACTATAACAGGCTTCCATTCTATAATCACAACCAACAGTAGGCAGATGGTTAGTGCCTAAGAGCACATCAACATATATTGTTGTTGTTGTTAAGTGCCATCGAGTCGGGTCCGACCCATAGCGACCCTGTACAGGGTTTCCGAGGGTGTAAATCCTTACGGGAGTAGAAAGCCTCATCTTTCTCCCGCCATATAATCACCAATTAAATACAACACCACCACAATTTCTTAAAGACAACTGACAATTTCAGTTTATATGAAATTAGACAGAATGTCTCAAACATGTTACCAAGATGTAGAGCCAGAAAATGTTTTTGAGGAAAAAAAGGTAATGAAACAACCTGATAAAGAATTCAGAAGAATGGTATTTAGGTACTGTCAACTAACTGAAAGAAATATCAAGGAAGCTGCAGATGAAAGCAATGAGAACTCAGAAAAAATTTTAGAAGAATTCAGAAAAGCACTACAAGAAGAAAGGAATAATATAAATGAAAAATAAACAACACAAAATCTGCAAATAGAAACTCAAATGATTAATTAAATGGATAATACATTGAAAAGGCAAAGGAGTAGATTCAAATCAAAGGAAGGCCAAATTAGTGAGCTTAAAGACAAATCTCTCAATACTAGTCTATTAGAAGAAAAATAAAATGAGGAAAACATTCTAAGAAAGCCTATGATTTATGTGGGACACCACCAAGAAAAAAAATCTTACATGTGATCAGAATTCTTGAACAGGAAGAGACTAAAACAACAACAACAACAACAACAACAAAAAACACACACACAAAGAAAACTGTCAAAGAGTTGTTGAAGGAAACTTCACCAATGCAGTATAGTGAATTACTTAATGTCTTTTCTATCAATGATCTTTGTAAACGCCCACCAAGCTACTCTTTTTCTTATAGGTCTGGGTAAGAGAAAGCGGAGGAAGATACTGGCAGGATGACATGATTCATTTGTGGTTATTAACAGAGCTAAAATAAACACTTGAAACTCTAGCATGACTATAAAATAAGCCATATCAGAAGCAGTGGGGGCGGTGGGCAGGGATTTCACTACCATCAAAGAAGAGCCAGGAGTGAAGCATGTCCTTTGGACTCTGAGATCTCTGCACATTGAATCTCCTAGACCCAGGGACAAAAAGCTGTGACACTGAAGGAGTGGCAGAAGAGCAGCAGCAGAACCAATAGCTAGAGCATGAGACAGAGACACATGGAGCTAGAGCCTTTGGACTGAGGCTTATGGTAGAGTGGTGTGTCCTGAAGATAATTATCAGCAGCCCTAAAAGAGCTTTGCAACATTGGCCAGGCAGAAAGATGCCTGCCTTGGGCATGACTGAGGAGAGGAAGCCCTAACTGGACGAACTGTGTCCTGAACATTTCTAACCTTGAATGGTAGCATGTTAACTTTCCTAATAAACCTCATAACTGTGAGGATGCTGTCTGAGTTCTGTGTGGTCATTTCAATGAAGTATTGAACCCATCTGAGAAATAGAGTGCTGTCGGAAGGATGGTTGGCACATATTTTACAACTAACATCATGAAAGATGAAAACATAAGCATTTAAGAAGCTGAACAAACACCAAACAGGATAGACCCTATGATAGTTAAGGTTCTGTGTCAACTTTTATTGAGCAAGGATTCCCAGTTGTTTGGCAATTGATAGTTAACTCTATGATGACTGACTATGAGTAGCCAATCAATTGAAAGGATATTTTCTTGGGGATGTGGCCAGCTCCTAATATAATGGACACGCTCTCTTTCCCACTGGATCTAGATCTCATATCAGGGTCACCCTCCAATCTCCAGTTCTTTGAACCTGAGCCAGTGGCCGACTCAGTTGTGTGTTTGCCTGCTGAGCCTGTCTGCCAAATGTGCCTGGAAAATTGGACGCCCACCAGAGTAGCAAGTCTGCTCCTGTTGCCCTGGCTTGTGTGCTCCATGCAAGCAGTTCTGCAGTTTGCCTGCCTAGGCATTGGTTATCTATTATCCTGAGGCTGCCCCTGCTCCAGCAATGTGCTCCTGTTCTTTACCTGGACTTGGGATTTCTACCTTCTGTGCCATCCTGCCTATCTTGATTTGCCTGATCCGAATTTGGGACTCCTGTTGTTCCTGCCTGCCTATCTTGGCTCAGCTGATCTGGACATGGGACTTTTCTATCCCTACAATTGTGAGTCATTTCCTTGATATAGACTTCTCTTTATACATATACACATATAAGTTGCACTAGTTTTGCTTCTATGGAGAACCCAGTCTAAAACAGACCCCAAAAGAAAATTACCAAGATATATCATAATCAAACTCTCCAAAACCAAAGACAAGGAAAGAATCCTGAGAGAAGCTCAGGAAAAACAAAGCATTATCTACAAAGGAAGACAAATAAGTCTAAGCTCTAATTCTCAGCAGAAACAACACAAAGTGTCAATGGGATGACATATATAAAACTCTGAAAGTAAAACAGTGCCAACCAAGAATCATACACTCAGAAAAATTGTCTCTCAAATACAATAGTGTAAATAGGACATTTTCAGATAAACAGAAATTAAGGGAATTTGTAAAAAAAAGATCAACTTTACAAAAAATACTATATGGAGTTCTTTGGACAGAGAACAAACAACATCAGAGCAGACAGCAACCTAAAATACATAACACCACCAGAAGTCAATTCAGATATAGAAGTATCCATAGTGACACAAGTCTACAAGACTGAAAATAGGGAACCAGAGATATATCATCTTATAATGAAAATAAATACAAAGCAAAAAGAGGGAATAGTGTAGTTACAGAACTTTCTAATGGTAACTTTCTAATGATAGATTTCAAGACAGAACAAGGTGTTTTAACCCAAGAAATAAATGAATGGATTACAGAATAAAGAAAATTAATAAAACTCATCAAAATAAAAAAACAGGAAAATCATAAAGATTTTGTAAACATTAAAGCAACAACAACTAAGAAAATGACAGGAAAATCCACAAACAAAATTAACTCAGTACAGAAAATTATGTGGAACAAAGCCAGCATCACCACACACTCACATACAAAATGCAAAGCAAAATGACAACAATCAATTCATACCCACAGATAATTACATTGAATGTAAATGGATTAAATGAACCAGCCACAAGACAAAAATCAGAATATATAAGAAAACAGGATCCCTAAATATGCTGTCTTCAAGAGATAAATCTTACATACAAAGACAAAAATATACTACAAATCAAAGGATGGAAAAAATGTATAAAACTAACAACAATAAAAAATGAGCATGAGTATTGATATTAATATCTTGTAAAGTAGACTTTATTGCAAAAACCAGGATAAAGGCAAAAACAATTGACCCTTTATATGATGACTAGAGGATCAATTGAGCAAAAGCTAAAACTATAATAAATATGTTGTTGCTAGGTGTTATCGAGTCAGTTCCAACTCATGGTGACCCTACATAGGATTTCCGAGGAGTGACTGGTGGGTTTGAACCTCTGACTTTGTGGTTAGCAGTCCAGAGTTCATCATACAGCACCACAATATGCTTCCAATGAAAATACTCAAAATATATAAATCGAACTCTAATAGAATTGAAAAAATAAATAAACAACTCTGGTGTGGCGCTGTGGATTAATGTGCCAGACTGCAAAGCCGTTTGAACTGTAAGGTTGGCGGTTCAAGCTCACCAACTGCTCTTCGGAAACCCTACACAGGGTCGCTATGGGTCAGGATCGACTCAACGGCATTTAACAACAACAACAATAACAGTAAATGATTATAATACACCACTTTGGATGAGGGACAGAACAGCTTGAAAGAAACTGAACAAAGACACTAAAGAGAAACATGATCAATCAACTAGACCACATAGACTTACACAGAACACCCAACCCAACAGCATTACAATATACAATCTTTACCAGTACACAGGAATATTCTTCAGAAGAGATATGTTAGACCACAAAGCAAGCCTCAATACCTTTTAAAACATTGGGAAACTAAGAGGCTGAGAAACTACATGGCTGAGAGGCTGAAGACAAGATCAAAGCATGCCTGCAGTATAGCAGCAGAGAAGAGGCGTTCATGACTGGAGGACTGTTTCTACTCCTGAATTTACCCTGTTCACTTCCTAATAAACCCCATAATCATGATTATTGTATATGTGTTCTGTATGGCTACTGCAAAGGATTATCCTACCCAAATGTGAAACAAAGAGTGCTGTGGGAGTGACCATTAGTGTCGGAATATAACAAAGAAAGTGGAAGGTACAAAGCATGTTTAACCTCATGTTCATAGGAATCTGCCTTGGACTGATTTTGAGTTTGATTCTAGGAGAAGGGATTGAATGGATGCATGGGGAAGAGCGTGAAAAAAAGGAAGGAAAGGAGGTGGGCAATCTGTATGGGTTTGCCCTCAAGACACAGCATGGCCAATTTGAACTTTCTCAGGAGGCTATGAAGGCAAGAGGCCAGTAGGTGGCAGACCACACTGCCTATTGGCAGAGAAAACCATTGGCTTTTTTTTTTTTTTTTAATGTTTTATTGTGAATTATATGATAGTTTACATGAGAGAACTTTAGTTTTACATTCATTCCATTGTATATCATTTCATTGCCATGGTTCCAATCCCCTTCATGCATCATCAACCGACCAAAGGGTATATCCTAGAAACCCGCCCCCTCCCCTCCCCCTCCCCTCCCCCCTCCCCCAGTCTTGGGCCCACAGGCCCTCTCCCTCTCTGGATCCAAAGTCCCCAGCTGCTTCATCACTCCACGTCATCGTCTCTGTCTCCATCTCATGTATCTCTGGTTCTCTGGGTAGGGTCCCGCTCTTGGCTCTTCTCCGTTGATGGTACTAGATACCTCCGCTCCTATTGGCTTTTAGTCCCCAGCCCACACACTCCAAGATGTGTGGATCTTTTTTTGGGTTTTTTGGGGAGGGGCATTTTTGGGTTTTGTTTTGTTTATTTGTTTTCTGTATTTTTGCATCACATGCCAGAAAACAGCAAATGCAGCCATTCAGCCAAGACAAAAATATACTCCCTCTACTCCCACCAAATGAGCAAGAGACAATACCAGCAGATATATACCAAGGCAGCTTCTACAACTAATGTCTACTAAAACCACTCTTAATTGAAATGTATGAACACGGAATAGAGAAGCTCATCTCCTGATCACAACCACCAGAAGGCAATTGGTGAGTGCCTAAGAATACATCAACATACATTCATCAAATTAACATAAATACACCACCACCACAATGCCTATAAAACAGCAGAAAATTTCTGCTCATGGTCAGAAATAAGACAGAGTCGCTTAAACAAATGACCAAAAGGAACAATTAGAAAATGCTACTGAGGAAGAAAAGGCACTGGAATTAACTGAAAATGAATTCAGGAGAATGCTATTGAGGTTGATCCAAATGTTTCACAGAAAGGTCAATGAAAATAAAGAAGATTTCAGAAAAGCACTACAGGGACAACCACATAAAATAGATAAAGCATTGGAGACAATATAATAACTGCAATCAGAGGTATAGATGATCAATATTCACATATCAGAAATGGAAAATACACTTAAAGGGCAAAGGAATAGAACTGAATCAATGGAAGCCAGAATTATTGAACTTGAAGATAAATTTCTCAATACTGCTAAGAAAGAAGAACAATCAGAAAAAAAGAACAAAAAAATCTTAAGAAAGCCTAAGATTCATGTGAGACAACATGAAGAGGAATAACCTATAGGTGACTGGAATTCTAGAACAGGAAGAGACAAAGAAAACCACAGAAAAGATAGTCAAAGAGTTTCTGAAAGAAAATTTCCAAAATATCATGAAAAATGAGAAGATACACATTCAAGAACCTGAAGAAACCTCAGGAAAGGTAGACTCCAAAAGATTATCACCAAGACATATCATAATCAAACTCTCCAAAATAAAGGTAAGGAAAGGATTCTGAAAGCATCTAAGGGGAAACAAAATGTTACCTATAAAGGAAAACCAATAAGATTGAAGTCTGATTTCTCAGCAGAAACCATGCAGGCAAGATGGTAATGGGGAAACATCTACAAAACTCTGAAAGAAAGAAAAATTGTCAACCCAGAATCATGCACTCAGGAAAGCTACTCATTAAATATGATGGTGAAATTAGAATATTTCAGGATAAACAAAAATTAAAGGACTTTGTAAATGCCAACCCAATGCTCCAAAATATACTAAAGGGAGTTCTTTGGACTAAGAGCCAAGAAGAGACATCAACCAGAGGTTGGCATACAGGGAAACACCCCTCAGAACTCAGCCTAGATATGTAATAGTCCAGAGCAGAACAAAACTACAAGACTGCAAATAGGGGATCTGGTATGTCAGTCTATAATCAGGACAATTACAAAGTGAAGGCAGTGAAAAGTATAATTACAGAGTTCTAAGTGTTGAGGAGGTCAAGTAGATTTCTAGATAAAGAGGCTGGTTTAAAAAGAGGGAAAAAATACTAACGCACAGAGTAGTCTCAAAGAAACTTAACATACCTTCACATCAAAGCAATAAAAGGAAAATCCAGCAAGATTTTGGAAACATTAAAGCTATGAAGAAATTGACAAGAAAAAGAAAAATGAACTTAGCATAGGAAAGCATGCAGAACACAGAAACCAGCATCACAACAAAACAAGACAAAACAAAACCCAGCAAAATCACTGCAATCAATCCACACCTATTGATAATATACACTGAAACTTAATGGATTAAATACACCAGTCAAAGATTTGTACAGAGTATTCAATCCAACAGCAGCACAATTCTTATCCAGTACACATAGAACAGTCTTCAGAATACACTATGTGCTAAGCCACAAAGTCTCCATAAATTTTAAAACATCAAAATACTACAAAGCATCTTCTATGATGACAATGCTATAAAATTAGAAATCACTATAGGAAGATCAAGAAAACAAAATCAAATACATGGAAATTAAATAAGACCCTGATTAAAACCACTAGGTAGTAGAACAAATAAAAAATGAAATAAAAACCATTCCTAGTAATGAATGAGAATGAAAACATGACATTTCATAACATTTGGAACACAACAAAAGCAGTACTGAGAGAGCGATATATAACACTAAACACACACATCCCCAAAGGAAAAAGAACCAAAATCAACACATTAACACATCATCTCCAACAATTAGAAAAGGACCAGCAAAGTAAACCTACAGTCAACAGAAGAAAAGAAATAATAAAGATTAGAGCATAAATAAATAAATTAGAAAACAGAAAAACAATAGAAAGAATCAAGACGAGAATCTGGTTCTTAGAAAGGATGAATAAAATTGACAAACCATTCTCAAATTTAACAAAACAAAACAGGCAGTAGATGCAAATAGCATGCATAAGGAACCATACAGGTGACATAAAAACAATAGAAATAAAAGGGATAATAACAAAATATTATGAAGAGTTCTATTCCAACAAATTTGAAAATCCTGAGGAGATGGAAACATTTTAAAGAAAAATATGAACTACTACACAAAGAGTAAAGTAGAAAACTTGAACAGGCCTAGAACAAAAGAATGAAGAGATAGGTCATGAAGGAACTTCCAACAACAACAACAAAATGTCCAGGTCCAGATGTATTTACTGGTGAGTTTTACCAAACATTCAGAAAAGAGCTGACATCAATTCTACTCAAATTATTCCAGAATACAGAAAAGGATGGGAAACTTCCTAATTCGTTTTATGAAGTGAGGATAATCCTCATACCAAAACCAGGCAGAGATATCACTAAAAAAGAAATTATAGACCAATATCCCTCATGAAAATAGATGTAAAAATTCTCACCAGAATCCTAGCCAATAGAATTCAACAACATATGAAAATAATACATCACAACCAAGTGGAATTCACACCAGGGATGCAAGGATGGTTCAATATTAGAAAAGTAATCAATATAAAAGGGGAAAAAATAATGAAAAAAGGAAAAGAACCACATGATATCAATTGATACAGAGAAGGCATTTGACAAAAGTCCAATACCCATTCTTGATTAAAAAAAAAAAAAAAAAAAAAACCTCAGCAAAGTAGGAATGGAAGGGAAATTTGTCAACACAATTAAGAGCTTATATACAAACCCAACAGCCAACATCACCCTCAACACAGAGTTGGCTGTTGGCTGTTGACTTAAGAACAGGAACCAGACAAGGATACTCTTTGTCACCCTCCTATTCAATACTGTGCTAGAAGTCTTAACCAGAGAAATAAAGCAAAAAAAAAAAAAAGGGGGGGGGGGATGGGGAATAAGACATCTAAATTGGCAAAGTAAAAGAAAAACTCTCTTTAGTTACATATGATATGATCCTATACATAGAACAATCCCAGATTGAGCAAAACAAAAAACAATATTGGTACTCATTGGAAGAGTCATCAGGGTGGCAGGGTATAAGATAAATATGCAAAATTCAGTTGGATTCCTCTATACAAAAAAAGACATCTCTGAAAAAGGGAATTGGGGAAAAAATACCATTTAAAATAGCCACCCAAAATATGGACTACTTAGAAACAAAAGACCTATAGAAAGAAAACTACAAAGCACTACTACAAGAAACCAAAAGAGATTTATAAAAATAGAAGACTATACCATAATCATGGATAGGAAGACTTAACATTGTGAAAATGTAAATACTACCCAAAACAATCTACAGATATAACACAATTCCAATCCAGATTTCAAAAACATTCTTTAAAAAAAAAAAAAAAAGATCATGGAGTTTATATGGAAAGGAAAGAGGCCTTAGATAAGCAAAGCACTGCTTAAGAAGAACAAAGTTAGAGGCCTCTCACTCCTTGATCTCAAAATCTTCTATACAGCCACAATGATCAAAATAACCTGGTCCTGTTACAATGAAAGATACATACATCAATGGAACAGAATTGAGAATCCAGAAGTAAATCCATTAACATACAGTCAACTGATTTTTGACAAAAGGCCAAAAAACATTAAATGGGGAAGAGAGAGTGTCTTCAACAAATGGTTCTGGCAAAACTGGAAATCAATTTGCAAAAGAATGAAACAAGACCCATATCTCACACCATAAAAAAACAAAAAAACAAAACCTAACTCAACATGCATTAAAGACCTAAATGCAAATCCCAGAACTATAAAGATTGTGAATGAAAAAATAGGGATAAATGTAAGGCTTTGAACACATGGCATACAAACACTGCTAAACATTGCAAAAACATACACACACAAATAGAAGATAAAATAGATGATTGGGATGTATTAAAACTTAGAAACTTAGATGCATCAAAAAATTTCACCAAAATGGTAAAAAGGGAATCCATAGACTGGAGAAAAAATTTTTGCAATGATGTATCAGACAAGAGATTAAACTCTAAAATTTATGGAAACCTATAACACCTCTATTAGAAAAGGACAAACAAATCAAATAATAAATGGGCACAAAACATGAACAAACACTTGACCAAGGAAACATTCAGGCAACCAACAAACATATGAAGTAGTGTTCACAATCACCATTCATTTGTCAGTTTGTTGTACTGTGGTGGCTTATGAGTTGCTGTGGTTCTGGAAGCTATGCCACAGGTATTTTAAATACCAGCAGGGTCACCCATGGTGGACAAGGTTTCAGATGAGCTTCCAGACAATGACAGACTATAAAGAAGGAGAGACAAACTACTTCCAAATATTTAGTCACTGAAAACCTTATGAATAGCAGAGAAACAATGTCAGATATAGTGCTGGAAAATGACCCCCTCAGGATGGAAGGCACTCAAAATCCTACTGGGGAAGAGCTGCCTCCTCAAAGTAGAGGTGACCGCGATGACATGAATGGAGTAAAGCCCACAGGAGTAAATCCCTCTGGTGGGGCAGAACTCAAAATTAAGAGAAACAGATAAAATTAATAATCACAACATGGAATGTATGCAGTTGGAATCTAGAAAAATTAGAAGTTGTCAAAAATGAAATGGAAGGCATAATTAGTGAGCTGAAATGGACTGGTACTGGCCATTTTGAATCTGACAATCACATTAATATTATATTAAATTAACATTAAACATTCATTAGTAATCAGAACCTGGAATGTACAAAGTATGAATCTAGGAAAATTGGAAATTGTCAAAAATGAAATGGAACACATAAACATCAATATCTTTAGCATTAATGACCTGAAATGGACTGGTATTGCCCATTTTGAATCTGACAACCACATGGTTTACTATGCCGGGAATGACAAATTGAAGAGGAATTGTGTTGCATTCATCGTCAAAAAGAGCATATCAACATCTGTCATGAGGTACAACGCTGTCTGTGATAGGATAACATCCATGTGCCGATAGGGAAGACCAGTTAATACCACTATTATTCAAATTTACCACAAAACCCAGTGAGGATGAAATAGAAGAATTCTACTAACTTCTTCAATCTGAAATTGATCAAACATGCAATCAAGATATATTGATAATCACTGGCGACTGGAATGGAAATGTTGGAAACAAAGAGGAAGGATCAGTTGTTGGAAAATATGGCCTTGGTGATAGAAATGATGCTGGAGATAGCATGATAGAATTCTGCAAAATCAATGATTTCTTCATTTCAAACACCTTTTTAAAAACAGCATAAGAGATGACTATACATACACATGGACCTCACCAGATGGAATACATAGAAAACAAATTGACTGCATCTGTGGAAAGAGAAGGTGGAAAAGCTCCATATAATCTGCCCAAACAAGGGCAGGGGCAGTTTGTGAAACAGACCATCAATTGCTCCTATATAAATTTAGACTGAAGCTGAAGAAAATGGAAACAAGTCCATGAGAGCCAAAATATGACCTTGAATATCTCCCACCTGAATATATTGATACATGTGACACTAAAGACCGAAGATCAGAAGAGTTGTGGGATGACATCAAAAACATCATACAGAAAGAAAGCAAAAAGTCATTAAGAAGACAAGAAAGAAAGAAAAGATAAAAATGGATACCAGAAGAGATTCTGAAACTTGTTCTACAGTGTAGAGATGCTAAAGCAAATGGAAAAAATGAGGAGGTACAAGAGCTGAACAAAAAATATCACATATCATCTCAAGGAGACAAAGTCAAATATTACGATAAAATGTGCGAAGATCTGGAGTTAAAAAACCAAAAGGAAAGAACATGCACAGCATTTCTCAAGCTGGGGGAACAAAAGAAAAAATTCAAGCCTCAATTTTCACTATTGAGGGATTCTCTGGGCAAATTATTGATTAATGCTGAAAGCATAAAAAGAAGATGGAAGGAAAGCACAGAGTCACTGTACCAGAAGGAAATGGTTGATATTCAACCATTTCAAGAGAAAGTATATGATCATGAGCCAGTGATCCTGAAGGAAGAAGTCCAAAGTGCATTAAATGCATAGGCAAAGAACAAGGCACCGGGAATTGATGGAATACAAATTGAAATCTTTCAACAAAGTGAGGCAGCACTGCAGGCTTGAGTTTTCTTCAGGCCCCCCCAGCTTGAGAAATGCTGAGCGTGCTCTTCCTTTTTGGTTTTCTGATTCCAGATCTTTGCACATTTTGTTGTACTATTTGGCTTTATTTTCTAGAGCTGATCTTTGAAATTTTCTGTTCACCTCTTGGACCTCCTCATTTCTTCCATTTGCTTTAGCATCTCTACACTGGAGGGCAAGTTTCAGTATCTCTTCTGACATCCATTTTGATCTTTTCCTTCTTTCTTGTCTTCTCAATGACTTTTTGCTTTCTTCATGTATGTTGTTCTTGATGTCATCCCATAACTCTTCTGGTCTTCGGTCTTTAGTGTTTAATGTATTAAATCTGTTCTTCCGATGATCTCTAAATTCAGGTGGGATAAATTCAAGGTCATATTTTGGCTCTCGTGGACTTGTTTTCATGTTCTTCAACTTCAGTTTGAATTTGCATATGAATAATTGATGGTCTGTTCCACAGTCTGCCCCTGGCCTTATTTTCACTGATGATATGGAGCTTTTCCATTGTCTCTTTCCTCAGATGTAGTCAGTTTGATTTCTATGTATTCCATCTGGTGAGGTACATGTGTACAGTTGTCTCTTATGCTGTCTGAAGAAGTTATTTGAAATGAAGAAATCATTGATTTTGCAGAATTCTATCATGCGTTCTCCACCATCATTTCTATCACCAAGGTCATATTTTCCAACTACTGATCTTTCCTCTTTGCTCCCAACTTTTTTTTTAAAAAAAATAAATGTTTTATTGTGTATTGTGTGATAGTTTACATGGGGAAACATTAGTTTTACATTCATTCTATCATACATCGTTTCATTGCCATAGTTACCATCCCGTCCATGCATCATCCTCCAACCAAAGGGTATACTTTGCAAGCCCCTTCCCCCCATGGTCCTCACACACAACCCCTTTCCCTCTCTGGATCTCAAGTCCCCAGCCACTCCATCTCTTCACATCATCCTCTCTGTCTCCATCTCAGGCCTCACTGCTTCTCTGGGTGGGGTCCCGCTCTCTGCTCTTCTCCATTGATGGTCCCAGGGCCCTCCGCTCCTAGACTGAATGGTTAATCACTCCCCTCCTTGCTATAAAATATCCACCTTTACATTTCCAGTCCTCACAATCAGTCCTGGTAACAATTATTCACCATTGCATCGCATGAGACCCATCTGCTTTTCTTTTCATCAGCCTTTCCTAGACAGGTTGGATACTACTCACTGGAGACTCTATCATCCTCCCCGCCCTGTTGATCTAGGTTCCCTCTTGAAAGCTTGTAAGCCAGTCACTTCTTACCTTTGTATCCCTCCCTCCATTTTGGGTAGCCAATGTTCAAATTGCCCATCCCTATCCACTCTTTGTGTGGAGGGGGTGGGAATAATTCTTGGAGCTGGGATTTGTTTCCTCTTTTGAGCTACTGCATTTATAGGTGTAGGTCCAGTTCATCAAGTTGTATCAGATGACGCTTTTTTTTATTTTTTCCTTTTGTTTCTTCTTCAGGTTGAGCTCTGTTCATCCAGTCATTTAAGCCAGGTCAAGTGCATATCATCTGCAAGTGTGGATGTTCCTGCGTCCATCCGCCCTCTTTTGCTCCCAACTTTTGCATTACAATCACCAGTAATGATCAATACATCTTGATTGCATGTTTGATCAATTTCATATAGAAGAAGTTGGTAGAATACTTCTATTTCTTCCTCACTGAATTTAGTGGTTGGTGCATAAATTTGAATAATAGTCGTGTTAACTGGGCTTCCCTTTAGGTGCATGGATATTATCCTATCACAGACAGTGTTGTACCTCATGACTGATCTGGATATGTTCTTTTTGACGATGAATGCAACATGATTCCTCTTCAATTTGTCATTCCCGCCATAGTAAACTATGGCGTTGTCATATTCAAAATGGCCAATACCATTCCATTTCAGCTCACTAATGCCTAAGATATCGATGTTTATGCATTCCATTTCATTTTTGACAACTTCTAATTTCCCCAGATTCATGCTTCATACATTCCATGTTCCGATTTTCAATGGATGTTTAGAGCTTTTCTTCCACGGGTTTTACTCCATTTGGGTCATCACTGTCAACTCTACTTTGAGGAAGCAGCTCTTCCCCAGTTGCATTTTGACTGCCTTCCAACCTGAAGGGCTCATTTTCCGGCAGTATATCTGACAGTGTTTCTCTGCTATTTATAAGGTTTTCAGTGTCTAAATATTTGGAAGTAGTTTGTCACTCCTTCTTCCTAGTCTGCCTTCGTCTGGAAGGTCATCTGAAACCTATCCACCATGGGTGACCCTGCTGGTATTTAAAATATCGGTGGCATAGCTTTCAGAATCACAGCAGCTCACAAGCCACCACAGTATGACAAACTGACAGATAAGTGGTGGGTCCCTCATATACAATGGCAAAATTAGGACATTTCAAGTAAAACAAAAATTAAGGGAATTTTTAAAACCCAGACCAACCATACAAGAAAGATTAAAGGGAGTGCTTTGGACAGAGAGCCAAGAATAACAGACAACAATCTGAAATTGACACACAAAAAATATCCCAGAGAAGCCAACCCTAATATAAAAGTATCCAAAGAAAAATAAACCTGCAGGACTGAAAATATATATACCAATGAGTAAGTGAGGACAACCACAGATCAAAAAGGAATAAGTAATGCAATTATAAAACATAAAAGTTAAAAGACAAAGTCATACAATCTCAAGGTACACACACATACTCACACACTCTGCACATATGCAGATACATACACTTACTGTGCTTTGAACAATCACATTTACCCCACCCCCTTATTCTCAGATCCTGTTACCTGTGGTTAATCACAGTCCCAAATTAACAATTCATAAATTTGAAATTGTGTGCCATTCTGAGTACACACTTACTGTGTTTTGAACAATTACATTTACCCCACCCCTTATTCTCAGATCCTGTTACCTGTGGTTAATCACAGTCCCAAATTAACAATTCATAAATTCGAAATTGTGTGCCATTCTGAGTAGTAAGAGAGAGAATGAGAGAATTCAGACTGACATACTTTTTATTACAATATATTGTTTAAATGAATATATATTTTATGTGTGTTTTGTGTACATTAAAAAAAAAAAGAGGGAATAGAGGTAACAACTGTCAACCTATGGTGTATGGAGGGGACTGTAGTCATTGCAATAAACAAAATATCCACCCTGTAAACTATTACTCAATTCACAATAAAGCTTTTAGAATAAGTCATACTGTTCCCAGCACTTACCATCATAATGGTTATAGAAATGTCTATATTTTGGAATCCTGCAACACTGTAATATGAGTGATATTGTTTTTAGATTTTGGATGGTACAGAATTTACTCAGAGAAAAACATTTTCCAATTTGCCTGTAATAACTCTTTCCTTCTGATCTGTTCAACTCTCCAGTGGGTATTAGTAAATATATTTTTACCTTTCTGCCAGTCTCTGAAGTGTGCAGTTCTAAATTTTAAATTTTCATAAAATCTCGAGCAAGAACTGAAAAATCAAGAGCATCAGGAATATTTTTTATATATGTTGTTGTTAAGTGCCTTGAAGTAGGTTCCAACTCATAGCAATTCTACATAGGGTTTTCTGAGGAGCAGCTGGTGGATTTGAACTGCTGACTTTGTGGTTACTGTTGTTGTTGTTGAGTGTCGTTGAGTCAGTTCTGATCCATAGCAACACTGTATAGGGTTTCCTAAGAGCGACTGTTGAGCTTGAACCACCCACCTTGCAGTTCAAACTGATTTTGCAGTCCAGTGCATTAACCTATAGTGCCACACTAGGACTCCTTTGGTTATTAGTCCAGTGCTTATCTTACAGCACCACACCAGGATTCCATATATAAATACAATGAGGAGACTTCAAAAGTTTATGGGAAATTTTTAATATCTTTCAATTGCATTTTCCATGAACTTCCTCATGCCCCCTCATATGTGTGTGCATATGCATGTGTGTGTGTGCGTGCATATGCATGTGTGTGTGCGCATATGCATGTGTGTGTGTGTGTGTGTGTGTGTACAGGTAGTCCTTGACTAAAAATTGGGTTCCATTTTGATTAATACATTATAAGTTGGTTCTGATATAAGTAAAACACATTAAAAATCATTATTATTGCCTTTTATTATCAATATCTTTATAAATCCTGTCTTTATTTGCCTCTGAGTTTGAAAACATTGCATATAAAATTACAGATCTATTTTAATGTATACATTGTTGTTAAGTGACATCAAAGTGGTTCCAACTCACAGAGACCCTGTATAGGGCTTCCAAGGGGCAGCTGGTGGATTTGAACCACTGCCAACATATCAGTTTGAGGACTAAGGTCTATCTGGCCCAAGCCATGCTATTTTCAATAACCTCATATGCATGTGAAATTTGGACAATGAAAAAGGAAGACTGCAGAAGAATTGATGCATTTGAGTTATGGTGCTGAAGCAGAATAGTAAAAGTACAATGGACTGCCAAAAGAACAAATAAATCTGTGCTGGGAGAAGTACAGCCATAATACTCCTTGAAAACCAGGATGGCTAGACTTCTCTCATATTTTGGGCATATTGTCAGGAGGCACCACTCCCTGGAGAAGGATATCATGTTTGGTAAAGTTGGAGAAAAAGAGGAAGACCCCAAATTAGATAGACTGGTACAGTGGCAGCAGCAATGGGCTCAAACTGATTGTGAGGTTGGCACAGGATCGGACAGTGTTCCATTCTGTTTTACATAGCATCACTCTGAGTCTGTAGTGACTTGATGGCCTCTAACAACAACAACAAGTAGTACCAGAGAAGAATAAATCTAGTGATCTGTTTCCATAAAGATTGTAGCCAAGAAAATACTATGGAGCAAGGTCTACTTTATGGGTTCACCATAAATCAGAATCAACTTGATGGCAAGAAACAACAAATACAAAACCAGAAGCTTCGCTACTGTCATGGGGGATCAGATTGGAACCATGCAAACTGCCTGAGAAAGAGAATAATTTCTTTTAGGGACCTACCAGTATTATTGTAAGGCAGTAGCTTTCAAACATTTTTTGACGTTATAAGAGATACATTTTTCTTCATGAGTCATAATTGTTGTTGTTAGGTGCCATCAAGTCTGCACTGATTCATAGTGACCCTATGCACAACAGAATTAAATACTGCATGGTCCTGGGCCAACAACACAACTGTTTCTATGCCTAAGCTCATTTCTACTGCCACTGTGTCAATCCATATAATTGGGGGTCTGTCTTTTTTTCTCCGACCCTCCACTTTACCAAACATGATATCCTTCTCCAGGGACTGGTCCCGCCTAATAATATGTCTGAAGTATGAGAGACAAAGTCTTGCTATCCTGGCTGCCAAACATCACTCTGGCTGTACTTTTTTCCAAAACAGATCTATTTGTTCTTTAGAAAATTCATGGTACTTTCAATATTTTCCTCAAACAGCATAACTCAAATGCATCAATTCTTCTACAGTCTTCCTTACTCACTGATCAACTTTAACATGCATATGAGGTTATTGAAAATATCATGGCTTGGGTCAATTGCACCCTAATCCTCAAACTGACATCTTTGCTCTTCAACACTTTAAAGAGGTCGGGTGCAGATCTGCCAAATGCATCATTGCATTTCTTGACTGCTGCTTCCAAAAGTGGTCATGGTTGATCCTAGCAAAATGAAGTCTTTGACAACCTCAATCCTTTCTCCATTTATGTGTATTTTGGTTATTGGCCCAGTGGTGAAGATTGTTGTTTTCTTTGCATTGAGATGCAGCCCAAACCAAAGGTGGTGGTCTTTGACCTTTATCAGTAAGTATTTTGTATCCCATCAGCTCCTAGAGCCTTGCTCTTTACCAATGCCTTCAATATTCTTCCTTCCGTATCATGGGCTCTTGTTCATATGCTAATTCTTGAAATGGTTGAACATCTTTCATTTCTTTTTGGTACAGTGACTCTGTGTTTTCCTTCCATCTGCATCATTTATTGCTCTGTGTATTGCTTTCTGCATCATTGAATAATTTGCCCATGTAATCCTTCAATATTGTAAGTGGTGGCTTTAATTTTTCCTTCAGTTTTTTGACTTGAAAAAATGTGCAGCAAGTTCTTGTCTTTTGGCTTTTTAACTGATGGAATACAAATTTAAATCTTTCAACAAACTGATGTAGCACTAGAGGCATTCATTCATCTATGCCAAGAAATTTGGAAGACAACTACCTGACCAACTGATTGGAAGAGGTCCATATTTGTGCCCCATTCCAAAGACAGGTGACCCATTTATTATAATACTTGACTTTGTCTTCTTGATCTGACCTTCAAAATTTTCTGTTAAGTTATTTTGCCTCCTCATTTATTCAATTTGTCTTACCATCTCCAAATTGAAGGTCAAGTTTCAGAGTCTCTTCAGACATCCGTGTCTGTCTTCTTCTTCTTTCTTGTCTTCTTAACAACCTTGTGCTTTCTTCTTTTATGATGTCCTTGATACTAGCTCAAAATTATTCTGGTTTTCGGTCATTAGTGTCTATTGCATCAAATATGTCCTTGAGATGATCTTTCAATTCAGGTGGGCTATGTGCAAGGTCAAATTTTGGCTCTAATGGACTTTTTTTTTTTTTTTCTTAAATGTTTTATTGTGAATTATGTGATAGTTTACATGGGAGAACATTAGTTTTACATTCATTCTATCGTATATCATCTCATTGCCATGGTTACAATCCCCTCCATGCAATCCTTCCCCCGTACCCCCCAGGTCTTCAGCATACAGTCACTCTCCCTCTCTGGATCTAAAGTCTCCAGCTGCTTCATCGCTCCACGTCATCATCTCTGGCTCCATTTCAGGCATCACCGCTTCTCTGGGTAGGGTCCCACTCTCTGATCTTCTCCCTTGATGGTCCTAGAGACCTCTGCTCCTAGACTGAAAAGTTAATCACTCCCCTCCTTGCTATAAAATGTCTACCGTTATATTTCCAACCTTCAAAATCAGTCCTGATAATAATTATTCACTATTGTATCTCCAGAGACCCTTCTGCATTTCATTGCATCAGCCCCACCTAGTCAGATTGAATACTATTCACTGGAGATTCTACTTTCCTCCAGGCCCTCTGGATCTAGGTTCCCTCTTGAAAGCTTGCAAGCCAGTCACTTCTTGCCTTTGTAGCCCCCCGCCCCCCATTTTGGGTAGCCAATGTCCAAGTTGCCCATCCCTGTCTATTCTTTGTGTGCAGGAGGTGGGAATGATTCTTTGCTCTAAGTACTTGTTCCCTCTTTTGAGCTACTGCTTCTATAAGTGTAGGTCAAGTTCATCAAATTGTATGAGAATACTTTTTTTTTTCCCCCTCTTCTTTTTACTTCTGGTTGAGCACTGATCATCCAGTCAGTGAAGCCAGGATAAGTGGGTATTATCTGCAAGTGTGGGTGTTCTTATGCATATGCCCTCTCTTCTCATCAGCTGGACGCTTCACTCTCCACTCTAGTTCATGGACTTCTTTTAATTTGCTTCAGCTTCAGCCTGAACTTGCATATGAGCAATTGATGGTTTGTTCCACAGTCTGCCCCTGACCTGATTTTGGCTGATGATATCTAACTTTTCTACCGTCTCTGCCCACAGATGTATTCAATTTTTATCTGTGTATTCCACATAGTGAAGTTCATGTTTAAAAAAAGGTATTTGCAATGAATAAGCTATTGGTCTTGCAATATTCTATCATATGATCTCCAGCATCATTTCTATTACCAAGGTAATATTTCCCAACAACTGATTCTTCCTCTGTTTCCAACCTTTGGATTCCAATCACCAGTAATTATCAATACATCTTGACTGCATGTTTGTTCAATTTCAGACTGAAGAAGTTGGTTGTTGTTGTTGTTGTTAGGTGCCATCGAGTCAGTGCCGACTCATAGCGACCTTATGCACAGCAGAACGAAACACTGCCTGATCCTGGACCAACTTCACTATTGTAGCTACACTTGAGCCCACTGATGCTGCCACTTGGCCAATTCATCTTGCTGGGGGTATTCCTCTTTTCTCTGACCCTCCACCTTACCAAACATGTTATCCTTCTCCAGTGACTGCTCCCTCCTGACAATATGTCTGAAGTATGAGAGACGAAGTTTGCCCATGTTGGCCTCCAAGGAGCAAGCACTCTGGATGCACTTCTTCCAACATAGATCTGTTGGTTCTATGGGCAGTCCAAGGCACTTTCAATATTCTCCTCCAACACCATAACTCAAAAGCATCAATTATTCTATGCCCTTCCTTATTTACTGTCCAACTTTCACATGCATATGAGGTTATTGAAAATGCAATGGCTTGGGTCAGGTGCATCTTCATCCTCAAGCTAACATCTTTGCTTTTCAACACTTTAAAAAGGTCTTGTGCAGCAGATTTTCCTAATGCAATATGTTGTTTGATTTCTTAATGGCTGCTTCTATGAGTGTTGATAGTTGATCAAAGAAGAAAAGTCCTTGACAACTTCAAGGAATGATGAACTACTTCTGAACATTTAGTCATTGAAAACCTTATGAATAGCAAAGAAGTTGGTAGAATTCTTCAATTTCATCACTGGCTTTAGTGGTTGATGTATAAACCTGAATAAAAGTGGTATTAACTGGTCTTCCTTGCAGATGTATGGCTATTATGCTATCACGGACAGTGCTGAACTTCAAGGCAGATCTTGATATGTTCTTTTTGATGATAAATGTGATGCCATTTTTCTTCCATTTGTCATTCCCAGCATAGTAAGCCATGTGATTCTCAGATTCAAAATGGCTGATACCAGTCCATTGCAGCTCACCAATGCCTTGGATATCAATCTTTATGAGCTCCATTTCATTTTTGACAACTTCCAGTTTTACTAGATTCATACTTTGTAATTTCCATGTTCCAATTATTAATGGATGTTTACAGCTGTTTCTCCTCCATTGTGAGTTGTGCCCCATCAGTAAATGAAGGTTCTGAAGGCTTTACTCCATTCATGTCATCAGAGTCAACTCTACTTTCAGAAGGCAGCTCTACCTCAGTCTTATTTTGAGTGCCTTCTAACCTGAGGGCCTCATCTTCCAGTACTATATCAGACAATATTCAGTGCTCTTCATCATGTTTCAATAGTCAATATTCTAGTGCTATCTGGCAGTGTTCCACTGTTATTATTTAGGTTTTCAGTGGCTCTGGTAGCGTAGTGGTTACGGATTGGGCTGTGAACCACAAGGTCAGCACAAGCAAACTACCAGCTGCTTCACGGGAGAAAGATGAGGCGTTCTGCTCCCGTAAAGATTAACAGCCTCGGAAACCCTGTGCAGGGTCGCTACGAGTCGGAACCGACTCCATGGCACATAACAACAACAACATTCAGAAGTAGTCTGCATATCCTTATTCTTAGTCTTTCTTATTCTAGAAGCTCAGTTGAAACCTGCCCACCATGGGTGTACCCTGCAGGTATTTAAAATTCTAGTGGTATAACTTCCAGCATCACAGCAAAATGTAAGTCACCATAGTATGACAAATGTGTGGTGGTTTCAATCCATAACAGATGCTAAGTCCATTCAATAGGGAAGGAAGAGTCCCTTCAATAAATGGTGCTGGGAAAATAGGATTCCCACACACAGAAGAATGAATCAAGATTTGTCTCATGACATGCACTAAAAACAATTAAAAATAGATCAAGACAAATGTTAAAATCAAAATTAAATTATTTAGAATAAACTAGGGGTAAGATTTTGAGACCTCATGTTTAATGACAATACAAGACAAAATAGATGAATAAAAATTAAGTATTTTTGCATCTACAATGACTTTATCAAAAAAGCAAAAATACAACTTAAATAATGGGAGAAAAATCTCAAGACTCATATATTAGAAAAGGATCTAATATATGAGTATATATAAAACTTCTACCACTTAAAAACAAAAAGACAAGCAACCCAATTAAAAGAAGAAGAAGAAGAAGAAGAAGAAGAAGAAGAAGAAGAAGAAGAAGAAGAAGAAGAAGAAGAAGAAGAAGAAGAAG
>NW_006408670.1:2254326-2261207 GCF_000296735.1 Chrysochloris asiatica
AATTAAAAGAAGAAGAAGAAGAAGAAGAAGAAGAAGAAGAAGAAGAAGAAGAAGAAGAAGAAGAAGAAGAAGAAGAAGAAGAAGAAGAAGAAGAAGAATGGACTTCAGCTGGTGTGGGCAGTGGGAGTTGAGGCAGCAGGAATGCCACCTGGAATTGTGTGCATGATTGTTAAGGAGACCTAAAGGATAATGCCAAATTAGATACAGATTACCCACTTTGGGTCTTTTAGTGTGGAGTCTGTTCATTACCAAGAGTACTGTGAATATATGCCTGGTGTTGCTAAATGTAGACAATGGTTATAGAATTTTCCAAAGGAGTTCTCAAAACTTAGTGTAGGGTAGGGGGGACTTTCGGTTTTGGAGGTGGCAGAATCAGAGTCAGGTAGGACAGGCTTTTTGGGGGAGGTGCTGAAAACCTAGTGAAGGTGCGTTCACAAAGCAGCTCCAGAGATCTGGATCTAGTACAAGGTGTCAGTTTCTCACACACACCAGTGGAACAATCACTGTATAAAGGAAAATGTTGTAATTTCAGAATCGATCCCGACACGGGACTCTCCCTGTGGGCACCCCGCCCAGGCTGACTTCAGAGTGTGGGGCCACAGCCAGAATGACACAGTGAACCAGAGCTAAAATCCATGCAGTGACATTTGTAAAAAGAGG
This sequence comes from Chrysochloris asiatica, assembly GCF_000296735.1. Taxonomy (NCBI): domain Eukaryota; kingdom Metazoa; phylum Chordata; class Mammalia; order Afrosoricida; family Chrysochloridae; genus Chrysochloris; species Chrysochloris asiatica. The sequence continues at coordinate 2,254,987 of NW_006408670.1, forward strand.
TGTGGGGGATTCTACACATTTTTAACTCCTTTACCCTGTCACGCCCAGTCCAGACACCTTCAGGTGGGTGGGCATGCACCCCCAACAGGTCCAGAATTGAGCCCACAGTTTTCTCACAACACAGAGAGGAGGAGCCCATTGGTCCCATGGGCTGATCCTTTGGCAGCTGCTTATGATGTCTGACTCTGGGACCCAGCCCTAAACTTGGCCTGGGCAGGACTTTTACTTCTGCCTACCTAGCAAGAAAAAAGCAGGTCTGGCCAGACAGACAAACTGTATGAACACTCTGCAAAACCCTAACATAAAAGTCAAGAGCCAACAACAACTACTCACACAAGGATACAACTACTTCGAGAATTATGCTGTGCACATGCAGATATCTAACTGACTTTCAGAGACAAAAACAGTAGACAATCTTTCTCTCATTAACTTCTCAATATCTATCTGCACACCTCTACAGTGGTGATTAGAGGAGGGGCCTAGTGAGTACACAGCCCCACCCACTGCTGGAGGTTTTTTTACTGTGCACACACACTTACCTGCACAGCAAAGGCAATTGGTCAGTCGGCAACGGTTTTCATGTTTTGTTTCGTTTTGTTTTGAGTGGTGGTTTTTGTCTCTGCTTTTATATTGCTTCTGTTTTTGGTCCTTTTGATCACACATTTTTTCTGGGGGTGGGAGCTTTTTCTACCTACATTACCCAACAAGAGACAGCAATCATGGCCATATAGCCAAGCTACAAGCATACCCCATAATATTCCACCATTGAGACAAGAGCAAATAACAGCTGCTAGGTATTACATGAGAAAAGGGATGCCTATCTCCAGACCATATCCACCAGGAGACACTCAGTAAGCTTAACAACACAGCAACAAAAAACCATTTAATATTAAAAACCCACTTAACTACTGAAAATGGCAAAGAAACACAACAACAAAAGATCTCAAAACATGTCCAAAACCAGAAAAGAGTAACTGAGACAAATGAGCTGGAGGCAGACAAAGACATTCCAGAAGAAGAAGAGTAGGCTTTGGATCTTCTTGAGAAGTAATTCAGAAAAATGATTTGGAAACAAATTCAAATGCATCTGAAAAGGGGTGGGAGAAAATAAGAAACAAGTCAGGAAAGTGCTACAGGAGCAATCAAACAAGATAGATACAGTATTGGAAACAATTCAAAAACTACAAAAAAAGAACCAAATGATTAATAATAAAATATCAGAAATGGACAATAAACTGAAAGGGCACAAGAGCAGAATTGAAGACATGGAAGCCAGAACCAGGGAGCTGGAAGACAATTATCTCAATAGTGCTAAGACAGAAGACCAAGCAGAAAAAAGGATAAAAATATCTGAAGAGAGTCTAAGATTCATGCTTGATAACATGAAGAGGAATAACTTAAGAATTATTGTCATTCTGGAACAGGAAGAATCATATAAGTCCAGAGAAGAGATAGTTGAAGAGCTGCTGGAAGAAAATTTCCCTAACATCTTGAATGATGAGAAGCCGAATGTACCCCAGGAGGGATAGACCTCAAAGAAAACCACCAAGACATATAATAATCAAGCTGTCCAATATCAAAGACAAGGAGAGAATCCTAAAAGGAGCCAAGGAAAAGAGAAGTGCTAATTACAAGGGCAAGCAAATCAGATTAAGCTCTGACTACCATGCAGGCAAGAAGGCAATGGGGAGACATATATAAAACCCTAAAAGAAAAAAAAGAAAAATAACTGCCAACCAAGAATCGTCTATCCAGCAAAACTGTCAATCAAATACGATGGTGCAATCAAAACATTCCAGGATAAACAGAAGCTAAGAGATTTTGTGAAAGCCAATCCAGCACATCAAAACATCTAAAGGGAATTCTTTGGACTGAAAACTAACAAGAACAGACAACAACCAGAGATTGACAGACGTGGCAACACCACCTGAAACTCAGACAACAGATAGCAGAGTCCAAAACAGAACAAATTTACTACAACAAATTCAAAGGAGCAGGAAGGTCAACCGAAGATCAAAATAAAAACAATGTCAAAGAAGGGAAACATAGGAACAGAGAACCAGGTGGTCAGGAGGTCAGATAGATTAGAGGATACAATAGACTGTATTAAATGTAGGGAAAAGTTAATAGACTATAGGGTAACCCCAAAGAAAGTTAATACTTCAAAACTTGCCATGAAAATGAACATCCAAGCAGAACAAGGAAACATGAACACTAAGAAGAAACTGACAAGAAACAGAACAAAAAAACCCCACAAACTCAGAACAAGAAGGCATACAGAAGAAAGGAAAGAAAAACACTACAAATTTTAACATAATGACAGGAATTAATTCATACCCATCGATAATTACACAGAATGTCAGTGGATTAAATGCACCAGTGAAGAACAGAGAGTGGCAGAATGGATAAGAAAACAAGACCCTTCAATATGCTGCCTGCAAGAGACACACCTTACACACAAAAACAAAATCAGACTAAAAGTTAAAGGATGGAAAAAAATATACCAAGTTAACTGCAATAATAATCAAGCAAGAGTGGCAATACTAATCTCTGATAAAGTAAAATGTAAGACAAAAACCAGCATAACAGTTAAGGTAAGACACTAGCTCATGATCAAAGGGTCAATTGAGCAAGATGTCATAACCATAATAAACATCTACACTCCCAATGAAAGAGCACCAAGATATATGAAGCAAATCCTACTAGAACTGAAGAAAGAAATAGATAAATCTACCATTATAGTGGGAGATTTTAATATGCCACTTTCGAAAATGGATTGAATAACCAGATAGAAACTCGACAAAGTTACAGAGGAAATAAACAGCATAATCAACCAACTTGACCTCATAGATGTGTACAGAGCATTCAATCCAACAACGGCAAAATATATATTCTTCTCCAATGCATATGAAACATTCTCCATAATTTACCATTGTGTTAGGTCAAAAAGCAAGCCTCCATAAATAGATAAATATCAAAATATTACAAAGCATCTTTTCATCCACAACACTATAAAACTAGAAATTAACAATAAGAAGACGAAGGAAATGAAGTCGAATACATAGAAATTGAATAACACCTTGCTGAAAAGCAACTGAGTGAAAGAAGAAATTAAACATGAATTCACAAAATTATTAGAAACAAACAAGAACGAAAACACAACATACCAAAATCTTTGAGACATGGCGAAAGTGGTGCTGAGAGGATAATTTATTGCTATAAATGCGTACATTCAAAAAGAAGAAAGAACCAAAATTAACACATTAACACAGCATCTCCAATTAGAAACATGCCAATTAAGGGAACCTACAGTCACCAAACCCGAGTCCTGGTGTGGCGCTGTAGGTTAATGTGCCAGACTGCAAAGCTGTTTGAACTGCAAGGTCGGTGGTTCAAGCTCACCAGCTGCTCCTTGGAAACCCTATACAGAGTCGTTATGTGCCGGAATCGACTTGACGGCACTAAACAACAACAACAAACAGTCACCAAAAGCAAAGAAATAATAAGTCAGAGCAGAAATAAATGAGATGGAAAACAGAAAGACAATAGAAAGAATCAACAGGACAAGAAAATGGTTCTTTGAAAGGATTAATAAAATTGACAAACCATTGTCAAACCTAACAAAAGAAAAGAGGGAAAAGACACAAATAACATGCATTAGAAACTACATGGGCGATATCACAATGGAACCAAACGAAATCAAATGGATAATAAAATAATACTATGAAGAGTTGTACTCCAACGAATTTGAAAACTTAGAAGAGATGGATACATTTTTAGATAAACACGACCTACATAAATGTACATAGAGTGAATAGAAAAATTGAACAGACCCATAACAAAAGATGAAATAGATTAGGTTATCGAAAAACTCCAAACCAAAAGAAGTCCAGGCCCAGATAGCTTCACTGGTGAATTTTACCAAACATTCAGGGAACAACTGTCACCAATTCTACTCAAATTATTCCAGAGTATTGAAGAGGATAGAAAACTTCCAATATTTTTTATGAAGCAAGCATAACCCTCATACCAAAACCAGGGAAGGGCATCACTAAGAAAGAAAATTATAGACCAATATCCCTCATGAACATAGATGCAAAAATTCTCAACAAAATCCTAGCCAACAGAATCCAACAACAAAAAAAAAAAAATAATACATCATGACCAAGTGGATTTCATAAAAGGGATGCAAGCATGGTTCAACATTAGAAAAACAACCAATGTAATCCACCATATAAATAAGAAAAAGGAAAAGAATCATATGATCATATCGATTGATGCAGAAAAGACATTTGACAAAATCCAACATCCATTCCTGATAAAAACACTCAACAAAGTAAGAATTGAAGGGAAATTCCTCAACATAATCAAGAGCATATACACAAAACCAACAGCCTATATTGCTCTCAATGGAGAGAAACTGAAAGCCTTCCTTCTGCGAACAGGAACAGAGAAGTATGCCCTTTGTCACCACTTCTATTCAATATTGTTTTCGAAGTCTTAGCCAGAGCTATATGGCAAGATAGGCAACAAAATTGTCAAAGAGGAAATAAAGCTCTCTCTATTTGCAGATGATATGACCCTATACATAGAAACCCCCAAAGACTCAGTAAAAAAAGGCTACTAGACATCATTGGAAGATTCAGCAAAGTGGCAGGGTATAAAATCAACATACAAAAATCAGTTGGATTTGTCTATAGTAACAATGACAATGCTGAAAAGGACATTAGGGAAGCAATACCATTTAGCCGCACAAAGGATGAAATATCTAGGAATAAATGTAACCCTAGAAGCAAAGAACTTATACAAAGTAAACTACAAAACACTACTATAAGAAACCAAAAGAGACTTACAAAAGTGGAAGAATATATCATGCTCCTGGATAGGAAGACTTAACATCATGAAAATGTCAATGCCACCCAAAGCAATTTACACATATAATGCAATCCCAATCCAGATTCCAAAGTCATTCTTCAAAGAGATGGAAAAACAATTGCAAACATTATATGGAAAGGAAAGATATCCAGGATAAGCAAAGCACTGCTTAAGAAGAAGAACAAGGTTGGAAACGTCTCACTCCCCAAATTAAAATTTTACTATATGGCTACAGTGGTCAAAATAGCCTGGTACTGGTACAATGAAAGATATATTGATCAATGAAACAGCATCAAGAATCCAGAAATTGACCCATCCACATATAGCCAACTGATTTTCGACAAAGTGCCCAAGTGTATTGTATGGGGAGGAGATAGTGTCTATAATAGATGGTGCTGTCAGACCTGGAAAGGAACATGCAAAACATTGAAACAAGACCTTTACCTCATCCTCTATACAAAAACCAACTAAGCATGGAATAAAGACTTAAATGGGAATCCCAGAATTACAAAGGCCATGAATAAAAATAGGGACAAATGTAAGGGTTGTAATATAGGACATACACAAACTACCAAACATTTTGAAAATTACACAAAGAAAAGTAGGCAAAATAGATGATTGGGACATACTAAAAATTAAAAACTTATGTGCATCAAAAGAGTAAAAAGGGAGCCCAGAGAATGGAAAAAAATCTTTTGCAATGACATATCTGACAAGGGACTCATTTCCAGAATATCCAGGAAACTGCAACACCTCTACAAGAAAAAGACAAATAACCCAATTAAAAAATGGGCACAGGACATGAACAGACACTTCACCAAGGAGGAGATCCAGGCAGCCAACAAACATATGAAGAAATGTTCACGATCACTAGCCATTAGAGAGATGCAAATCAAAACAACAATGAGATATCTCACACCAGCAATAACAGCAAAGATCAAAAAAGTAGAGGACAATAAACGCTGGTGAGGATGCGGAGAGACTGTGACCCTCCTACAATGTTGTCAGGATTGCAAAATGATCCAACCACTCTGGAAAGCAATATGATGCTTGCTCAGAAGGTTGGAAATATAAATACCTTATGATCCAGCAATTCCCCTACTTGGCATTTTTCCACAAGAAATACAAGCCATAACACAAGTAGATATATGCACACCAATGTTCATAGCAGCACTATTTACTATAGCATAAAGATGGAGACAGCCTAAGTGCCCATCAGTTGAAGAATGGATAAGCAAACTGTGGTACATACACACAATGGAATATTATGCTACCTTGAAGAACAACAAGGAAGCTGCAAGCCACCACATCACATGGATGAACCTTGAGGACATTATGCTGAGTGA
>NW_006408670.1:2261418-2266657 GCF_000296735.1 Chrysochloris asiatica
GGAATAGACATAGAATAGCTTGGGTGTTGGGGGTGGGGCAATACTCAAGAAGGGCGAGGGGAATGGAAGAACAAGGCAGATGGGAGAACAGTTAGGCAGGTTTGCATGGGCTAAATGGGACAAAGGCAAATAATGATGTATGCACAACCTAGGAAAAACAGGGCTCTGGGATACATGGCATGGTTTAAATGGGTGAAAGAGGGAAATGAGATTCTTGGCTGTCTTTTGATTTTTAGTTTTCTTTGCTTACCATTGTAAAATAAACACTTGAGTGGGAGAGAAAGAAATAGCCAGAAATGTCACAATAGAAAGCTTTTAAGTCTGTCTTCAGCTTATAACTGATTGGAACTCCTTAAAGGGGGCTAGATGTTGCCCAGTGAAAGAGGCTTACTGTGGAGCCTTTGCATTGCATAACACCATAGGTGAAATCCTGAACCCCATCCAGAATCTTCTGAGACGGGAAATTTCCATTTGAAAGGAAAAGTAGACCAGCCTGGTGTGGCTGGTAGAACAGAAGACACTTCCTGAAATAAAAGACCGGCAGGAACAATCAAAAACAATAATAGCAGTCTGATTGACTACTTTAAGAACAATCAAGCTGTTCACCCAGGAGCCTTGGGTCCCCTCAGAGCAAATACCCTTCCAAGACTAAGACTCAAGGGGACTACAAGAACGGCATGGGGAGAAGAGACTGCTAGAGCAGCTGCAAGCCATTGGCCAGTAGTGGCCTGCGCCTATGGAGTTGCCCCTTCTCCGCGCTCCTGCCTCGTACCTCACTCTCCTATCCACTAGCAACTTAAGTCAAGATGACAAAGTCCGTGGCTGCCTGCCAGCCTGTGGTATCTCCACCATGCACCACTCCCTGGGGTCGAGAGGGAGCCGCCACACGGGGTCCGGAAACACTTGGGAGAAGGTGGCTTGGCCTTGAAAGCAGTGCGCGCCTCCTAACTCATGGTTGTCACCGCCGCTGCAGCCAGACAGGTCGGGCTAGAGTTACAGGGCAGTCGCTCCAGGCGGGCGGTCATGGCAGGAGGCGCCGAGCTGGGTGGCTACCGCAGCGGACACAACCCACGGGGCCACCATGCCAAGTCCCGGCGGGGGCGGCCCCGCGCAGTCAGGGCGAGGTGCCGCGCACTCTAGCCCTGCGGTCACCTTCTCTTTCTGGTCATTCTGACAAACACCCCGGGGCTGGGAGTTTGGCTGCCTGGTGCAGGGTGGGCGTGTGCGCAGCTGCTGCTCGACTGGTGAGAGGCCCCTGGCATCAAGAGAAACATCGTGGTGGAGTTCTTCTGTGGCCTCTTTCAAAGTGCTCTGGGCGTTTGTGCTGGCCACTTCAAAGTGCTCTGGGCGTTCCTGCTGGCCGCGGCGCGCTGGCTAGTGCGGCCCAAAGAGAAGAGCGTGGAGGACCAGGTGTGCCTCATCACCAGCGCCGGCAGCGGCCTGGGCTGGCTCTTTGCTCTCCAGTTCGCCTGGCGCGGAGCGCTGCTGGTGCTCCGAAACATCAACACGCAGAGCAAGGAGCAGACGGCGGGCATGGTGCGCTACATCTACTGGGAACTGGAGGCTGCTGACACCTTGGCGCTGCAAGCTGAGGATGGCACTGATATATTTAGAGGCTGCCGAATCAGGAAAGAAATCGAGCCTTTCCTGCCCCCTCTGAAGCCCCATTACTATGTGAAGCAGGCCATGCAGGCCATGAGAATGTCAGTGAGACATGCGGCTCATGTGCATCATGACCTTCATGAATAGCCCCCTCCCTTTCGAAGCAGTTGTGTGTATGTATCTGTTCCTTGGAGAGGACAAGAGTATGTACCCCTTTATTGCTCAAAGAAAGCAAGCCACAAACATTAATGAAGAAAAAATGGAGTCTAAAATTTTTTTTGGATCAAAATGTTTCAATCCAATGCACATCAGCATTACTGACAGACATCCATCCTCTGGATTCTAAGCCCATGTTGACTTTCTTTCTTTCTTTTTTTTAAATCAACTTAAAAAATAATAAAGTGTAAATTAACTGAATAGAGTACTGGGAAAATGTGATCAGTGAAAATGAAGTTAGATTGTTGCCAACCAGGTCCTTTTAGAGAGAACCCTAAAACCAATCAAACCTTTAGGCATGCACTGTGTGGTATCTTCAGACTACCATTATCTTTTGTAATGAACAGATAGTCTAAAGATGACAACTACTGTGTGTTTCATGTGTGGTGTTTTTCTCAATTCCCTTGGTGGTAGTGGTGGTTATGTGCCATGGAGTCGGTTCTGACTCATAGCGACCCTGTACAGGGTTTCTGAGGCTGTAAATCTTTACAGTAGTAGAAAGCCTCATCTTTCTCCCGAGGAACAGCTGGTAGTTTCCAGTTGCTGACCTTGCAGTTCACAGCCCAATTCGTAACCACTGCACTACCAGAGTGCCTTTCAAGGACTAATAGTGCTGTGTTTTCTCTTGTTTCCTAAACCACCTTTGTGGCCTTTTCATAGTATTTGTGTGTTCGGCTCTTTTTAAAAAAAGGATTTTCAATCTCTATCAATTTGAGGTAAATAATATTTGAGTTTTATAATAAAAGTAAGTAGGTCTCTTTTAAAAATCATAATAACTAAAGCATTAGCCGAATTTTTTATTTTCTCTCTTGAAATATTTCATTAAGTGTCTATTGCTCTGGAGACCTAATCCAAAAAGCCCACACATTTTCTACCTGTGAATTTTACTGCATACTGAAAGTGCCCTTTCCTCAGGAAGCTGCTGTGTTTCATGTCTTTTGATGGATTCTTAGCTAGCTCAAATATCAGCTCCACAAAGAAACCATTTATACCTAGAAAAGTCCCCATTTTGGTGCCAACAATGATTAGTGAGGGGGAAAAAAATCATATTCTATGGAGTATGTATGTTGTTGCTGTTGTTAAGTGCTGTTGAATCTATTCCAACCCATAGTGACCCTGTATAGGGTTTCCAAGGAGAAGATGGTGAGCTTGAAACACCGACCTTGCAGTTCAAATGACTTTGCAGTGTGACACATTAGCCCACAGTGCCACACCAGGACTCCAAACATCCATACATACTCTATGGAAGGGTATAAAGAGTCTTTTGAAAGTTTTGTTCACATTGTAGAACAGCAAATGAGATTTTTGCAGTTTTTTTTTTTTTTTTTTTTGTAAAGCAAACTATTTTGTGCCTTGAATTTGGTATATGTGTATTAGTGAAACATTGTAAAAGTGAACTACTACCTCTGTATCTAAATGTATACCATCCACTTATAAATAACTATAAATTATTACGTGACTGCTGTGGTTATTTTTTTGTTTTTTTTTAAAGAATGTCTTCTTTAAATAGTGACCAATGTTTAGGGCTAATAAAATAAGCCAACTTTTACTAATTAATTGGGAAGTTTTATAACGGACTGATTAAATTTAAAAAATTAACTTAAAAAAAAGAAAAAAAGGATAGAATAACCAGAAAGACACTCAACAAATACATAGAGGAACTAAACAACACAATCAACCAACTTGACCTCATAAATGTGTACATTCAGTCCAACAACAGCTATCAATATACATTCTTTTCCAGTGCACATGGAACATTCTCCAGAATAGACCATGTGTTAGGCCACAAAACAAGCCTCCATAAACTTAGAGACATTAAAATACTACAAAGCATATTCTCAGATCACAATGTTATAAAATTAGAAATCAACATTAAGAAGACCAAGGAAATAAAGTCAAATATATGGAAACTGAAAAAACAAAACAAAACAGCCTGCTTAAAATCTACTGTGTAGTAGAATAAATAAAAGGTGAATTTTAAAAATTTCTAGAAACAAATGAGAATGAAATAACAACTTACAAAAATCTTTGGGACACAGTAAAAGCAGTGCTGAGAGGACAATTTATTGCAATAAGTACACACATCCAAAAAGAAGAAAGAACCAAAGTCAACATATTCATATAACATCTCTGACAATTAAAAACAGGCCAGTAAAGGAGTCCTGGTGTGGTGCTATGGGTTAATGAGCCAGACTGCAAAGCCGTTTGAACTGCAAGGTCGGTGGTTCAAGCTTACCAGCTGCTCCATGGAACCAACTCGACAACACTTAACAACAATAACAAAGTAAACCTAAGAGTCACCAGAAGAAAGGGAATTATAAAGATTATACCAGAAATAAACACGGTAGAAAACAGGAAAACTATAAGAATCAACAAAACAAGAACAAGGTTCTTCAAAAATATTAAGAAAATTGACAAACCGTTGGCAAATCTAACAAAAGAAAAGAGGAAGAAGACACAAATAGCATGCATAAGAATAGCACAAGGGTGATGTCACAATGGAACCAAAGGAAATTAAAAGGGTAATAATAGAATATTATGAAGAGCTGTACTCCAACAAATTTGAAAACTTAGAAGAGATGAATACATTTTAAGAACAATATGACCTAAAGGAGCTCTGGTAGTGTAGTGGTTACAAATCGGGCTGTAAACCACAAGGTCAGCAGTTCGAAACTACCAGCTGTTCCACAGGAGAAAGATGAGGCTTTCTGCTCCCATAAAGATTTACAGCTTCGGGAACCCTGTATAGGGTTGCTATGAGTTGGAAGCGACTCCACAGCACATAACAACAACAACAACCTAAACTTAAACAGATTGAAGTAGAAAACTTGAACAGAACTATAAGAAAAGAAGAAATTGATCAGACCATCAAAGAACTCCAAACCAAAAAAGGTGCAGGTCCATAGGGCTATACTGGAGAATTTTATCAAACATTCAGGGAAGAGCTGTAACCAATTCTACTCAAATTATTCAAGAATACAGAAAAAGAAGGAAAACTTGCTAATTAATTTTATGAAACAAGCATAACCCTCATATTAAAACCAGGGAAGGGCATCACTAAGAAAGAAATTTATAGACCAATATCCCTCATGAACATAGATGCAAAAATTCCCAACAAAATCCTAGCCAACAGAATTCAGCAACACATCATAAAAATAATGCATATGACCAAGTGAAATTCATATCAGGGGAGCAAGGATGGTTCAATATTAGAAAACAATCAATGTAATCCACCATATAATTTTTTTTAAAAAAGGAAAAGAAAAACATTATCATATTGATTGGTACAGAAAAAGCATTTGACAAAATCCAACATCCATTCCTGATTAAAAAAAAAAAAAAAACTCAACAAAGTAGGAATTGAAGGGAAATTCCTCAACATAATTAGAAGCAGAATCGGGCTGTTAACGTCAAGGTCGGC
>NW_006408670.1:2267792-2269132 GCF_000296735.1 Chrysochloris asiatica
CCTGATGCCACGTTTTTCTTTATAGAACCCAGCTTCTTGTATTATTTACTCAGCTTATAGGTTGAATAAGTATGGTGAAAGAACACAACCTTGTCGCACTGCGGGAGTCCAGCTCTCCATGGGGGTCATAAGACATGAGAGGAGTCACGGAGTCAACAAAATGAAAGCAATCGAAAGGCTCTCTTTCTCTGTCTGCTTATTGTTCCATTGTTCTTCCTCTGGCCTGGCTCAGCAAGTCTTTATTTTTATACTTAAAACTACACAGTACATAATGAATTGATACTTTGATCTTTTCTTGAATTATTACACAGTTAATCACAACATTCTTGCACCTGGTCATTAGACAACTTTGACAAAAATATTTCTGTGATGTTCAAACTGACTTTCATCTCCTTTCCCAGTATGTGATAAATTGTTTCTTCTTGTTTCCACTAAAAGATTAAGTCAAACCTTACACAAATCATTTCTGCTTATCAGACTGCTGATTACATTTTCTTAGTAACATACGTTTCTATTAATCATCAATGCTTGCACTACCTTATTATTTCTACTAACTAATTATCAATCTTCTATCCTACATAATGTACTATTATTTTGATAATAAAAGTATTACTAACATCTACTTATTTATTTTTCTAAAGTATTCATTAAATTGCTTGGAAGCTATGTGGCATAAAGCCCAACCTGGCTAATTGCTGCAGGAAATGTAGATTATCAAGTTAAAGCTACCCTTCACTTAAGTTCATTATTTTCTGCTTATTTACGCAGGTGCTTGTATATAGGGGTTTGTGAATTCTGGCTGGTGACTGATTGTGGTGAGGTCTATAGAGGTAGGTCAGGTTGACTTTAATTTGCTATCTGCTTTTGTGGTTTCACAAATGCAGTTACTTTGTACTTAGGTTTTCTGTGAAAGGGAGTAATTTATACAATTCTCTTTGAACTCAGGTTACTGAAGTCGACATAATTGTGTCTTCCCAAGGTTTGTAGAGCGCACAGTAAAAAGCTGTGAATATGGCAATATTATATATCTTTACAAGTGAATTCAGAGTTAACTTGAAGGAAATATAGGGACCAGCTTTTTGAGTGTATTTGCTGTGCAAAATGTTTCTCCCCCCGCTGTGACCATGTCAAACAATAGGAGTTAAGCGCTCCCCGCATCGCACACCTTTCCCAATTTTAAAACATTCAGCGTTCCCATGCTCTGTTCGAACAACTGCTTCTTGGTCCAGGTACAGATTTCACAGAAGTACAATTAAGTGTTCTGGAATACTCATACTTCTCAATGTTGTCCATAGCTTGTCATGATCCACACAATCGAAAGCCTTTGCGTATTCAATAAA
>NW_006408670.1:2271037-2273561 GCF_000296735.1 Chrysochloris asiatica
TTTTCAGTGACTAGCGATTCAGAAGTAGTTCATCACTCTTTCTTCCTAGTCTGTCTTTGTCAGGAAGCTCATCTGAAACCTGTCCACCATGGGTGACCCTGCTGGTTATTCAAAATACTGGTGGCATAGCCGTCAGAATCACAGCAACTCAAGCCACCACAAAACGACAGACGAGTGCTGGCTGTTTGGTTTTATGTTGATACTGTCACTTTAAATTTTGATGTCAATCTTGATACAATCCTAATATAATCAAGATACAATCAAGATGTTCTCTCCTGATACTTTCAATCTTGATATAATCAAGATGTTCTCTCCCAAGATGTTGGCTCCTGGAACAGCTGAGTGTCTTGATCCAAAAAACAATGGATTTCTTGATTCCCTGCAAATTCCCCAGCTGTAAACCCTCCGATCCTCCAAATACACCTTTATATTTGTTTCAGAGTTCCAACACCATCTCGTGAGCCCTCTTGGCCTGCTGTTCTGTGTTGTTGTTGACCGAGCTCCTCACTACACCTCTACTCGATCTGCCTTCTTGAAGGTGCTATCTTGAAGATGATATGATAGTATACATAAAAAAAACCAAAGACTCAGCAAAAAAAAACCCCAAACTACAAGATAAAAATCTTGTGGTACAATAGTGAATAATTGCTATCAAGACTGAATGTGAGGGTCAGAATCATAAAGGTAGATGTTTTGTAACAAAAGGAAGGGAATGGTTGATTTTGCACTCCAGGAGCGGAGGTCCCTGGGACCATCAAGTGAGAAGAGTGGATTGCAGGACCTTACCCCAGAGAAGCAGTGATGCGAGAGACAGAGGCAGAGACAATGACATAGAGAGATGGCACAGCTGGGGACTCTGGACTCAGGGAGGGAAAGGGGATGTGTGCAGAAAATAGTGGGGGGTGGGGGAGGTTGCGGGGTGTACCCTTTGGTTGTTTGAATATGCATGGAGGGGATTGTAATCATTGCAATGAAACGAAATGTGATAGGATGGATGTAAAGCTGGTGTTCTCTCATGTAAATAATCACATAATTCAAAATAAAAAGTTAAAAGAAAAGAAACAAAAACCCACTAGAACTCATTGGAAGATGAAATAGAGTACAAGATCAACATGCAAAATTCAGTCGTATTTCTCTATGCTAGTAATGACAGCATTGAAAAGGAGAGTAGGAAAACAATACCATTTAAATAGCCACCCAAAGGTTGAAATATTTAGGAATAAATTTAACCAGAGGAACAAAAGACCTATACAAAGAAAACAACAAAACACTATTACAAGAAACCAAAAGAGATTTACTAAAATATAAGAATATACCATGTTTCCTGATGGGAAAACTTAACATTGTAAAAATGTCAATAGAACCCAAAGCAATCTACAGATATAATGCAATCACAATCCAGATTCCAATGACATTCTTTTAAAGAGATGAAAAAAATGATCATAAACTTTATATGGAAAGCAAGATTCCCTGGACAAGCAAAGCACTGCTTAAGAACAACAACAAAGTTCGAGGTCTCTCACTCCCTAACTTCCAAAATTTACTACATGTCCACAGTGGTCAAAACAGCCTTTTATTGGTAAAATGAAAGATACATATATCAATGGAACAGAATTGAGAATTCAAAAATTAACACATCCTCTTATAGTCAACTGATCTTTGACAAAGGGCCATGGTACATTGAATGGGGAAGAGATAGTGTCTTCAACAGATGTTGCTGGCAAAACTGGAAATCGATATGCAAAAGAATGAAACAAGACCTTTAGCTTAACACCATATACAAAAAGCAACTCAGCATGGATTAAAGATCTAAACATGAATCCCAGAATCACAAAGGTCATCAATAAAAAAATATGCACAAAGTTAAGGGCTTTATTACAGGGTACACACAGACTATCAAACATTGCGAGAATTGCACAAGCAAAAGAAGACAAAATAGATGATTGGGAAATACTAAACATAAGAAACTTATGTGCATCGAAAAATTTCATCAAGGAGAACAAACAAGATGGCGGATCAGGTGGACGTGTAGCAAAGAGCTCCACCAACTACAACACAGAATACCTGACCAAGAAGGCTCAGGGGATGGTCCCAGAACTCGGAGCCACATATAAAGAAATACTTAGAAGGTTGGAAGGCTCACAGCTGGGGGAATTTGTGGCAGAAGCAGGAAATCCATGGCTTTCTAGTCCAGGCTGCCCGGCTGCTCCAGGAGCAGCCATCTTGGGTGAGACCAAGTGTGGGAAGGATAGGAGCGGCCACAGACGCCTGGCAGAACCGCTGAGATAAAGGTGTGGACATTCTTTTCTTTCGGTATCTGTTCATTGGTCCCTTGCTGTCTGAGCACCTCCATTCGGGTGACTATAGGGGTGCCTGAGCTAGTGGGCACCCCAGCCCCACCCTCGGAGGGTTCTACTACGCATGTGCACAGATCTCCTCAAAATTTAAAGAGACAGTTTCCAATTAAAACCAAATAGCCACAGCCGGCCCTGAACTGTTTCCAACTAGAAAAAAGGCCTGAACA
>NW_006408670.1:2277010-2277588 GCF_000296735.1 Chrysochloris asiatica
GCTATTAGAGAGATGCAAATCAAAACAACAATGAGAAATCATCTCACACCAGCAATAACAGTGAAGTTCAAAAGAGCAGAGCGCAATAAATGTTGGCAAGGATGTGTAGAGACTGGGACTCTCCTACGTCACTGGTGGAAATTTAAAATGGTTTAAGTACTCTGGAAAAAGATATGGTGTTCTTAAGAAAGTTAGAAATTGAAATAGTTTATAATCCAGCAATTGCTCTACTTGGTATATATTCACATGAAATACTAGCCGGAACATGAGTAGATATATGTACACCAATGATTATAGCAGCACTATTCACAATAGCAAAAAGGTGGAGACAGCCTAAGTGTCCATCAATGGAAGAATGGATAAACAAACTTTGGTACATGCACATAATGGAATACTATGCTATCTTGAAGGAAGCTGCAAACCACCACAATTCATGGATGAACCTTCCGGACATTATGTTGAGTGAAATTGTTGTTGTTGTTAGGTGCCATCGAGTTGGTACTGACTCATAGCGACCCTGTGCATAACAGAACGAAGTACTGCCTGGTCCTGGGCTAACCTCCCAATTGTTGCCACGC
>NW_006408670.1:2278043-2324290 GCF_000296735.1 Chrysochloris asiatica
CTTGACAATTTCAATCTTTTCTCCATTGATAAGAATGTTGTTTATTGGTCCAGTTGTGAGGATTTTTGTTTTCTTGACATTGAGATGTAATCCATATTGAAGGCTGTGCTCTTTGATCTTCATAAGTAAATGTTTCAAGTCCTCTTCACTTTCAGCAAGCAAGGTTGCATTATTCTAGTACACTTCAATTCCAAATTAAGCTTTTCTCAACCATGGAACTATGTTCTTGGTATATTTTGACCAAGTTTAGCATATGACAAAGCCAATTCTACAGAGTCAGTGTTCTTTAACGGCACTTTAGCTAGCTATGGTAGCATAGTGGTTCTGAGTCGGGCTGCCAACCTCAAGGTCAGCAGTTAGAAACTACCAGCGGTTCCGCGAAAGAAAGATGAGGCGTTCTGCTCCCGTAAAGATTTACAGCCTCAGAAACCCTATGCTGGGTCACTATGAGTCAGAACCGATTCCACGATACTTACCAACAACAACGTAGGAGATACATTTCCTTTTTCATGGGATGAGTCCACTGATGCAACAGAAATGTTTTTAAAAGACTTACTTTCCCGAGACACAGGCAGTTACAATAACGAATAACTGCCTACATAAGGAAGTATGTAAGGATATTCCCGAAGGTAACAATGAAAGAAAACACTTCTAGGAAGAGATCGTTTTTGTTTTCTTCATTAACTTCTGTGAAGTTCACAACTTTCACTTTTGAAATAAGCATTTCTGCAGCATTTTGAAGATCAACAGAATTGGGGTTCTGATGTTTATTCATTACAGACTTTAAAACACGGAGAAGTTCATCCAGACGTACATAAACGACTTCTTTAAAGCAGTCACGCCGCTCCATCCCGCGTCCCAGAAGCCAACGCCAATGCCTGCCCAGCCTAGGGCTGAGCTTGCTGCCCTCATCCCCTATAACTCTGCGGATGCCTGGTCCCTACAGCTACCGTTCTGCATATATTTTACACTTATATTGTCCAAGAGTACTTGGAAACATCTTTGGTAATATTAGGTGGGGGGCAGACTCCAAATCAATTTTATACATTTTTTTTAATTGTGGTAAAGATATAAGAAAACACCTGCCATTTCAGCATTTTTTACATGCACGATTCAACGACATTAATGACACTTATCACTACATTGTTTTTGTTATTGTTTAGAAGTTCTTGTTGTGGCTACAAATTACATTAATAACATTCTGCTAGCTAGTTACAAATAATTTACACTAATCTGGTCATTGTAACATGTTTCCTCTTAAAGGAAACAATGTGAATTCTAAATAATTTATCCAATGAATTTAAACTTTGTTTTATAATAAAGTCTTAAGTCAGGTGCTACAAACTGAAAACAAGAATGGTGGTATTTTAAATTAAGAAACTTGAGGCCTATAAAGCCACTGTGTATTAGCATGCAAATCTTGAATGAATGAGGTTTTAAAAATAATTACAGTCTTAGAAAAAGATGCATAATAAAAATCTAAGTTAATAAAACGCAGTTATACATTAACAGTTTTACTAAACCAAATGATCCTGAAGCAAATTTATTCATCAAGACCAATTAATATGTATTATATATTCTATTGGTGCTGGAATATGTGTGACTTCATGTAAAGATTCTTAATATTCACAGTTCTTGGCAAATACAATTTTCATCTACACAGATATACAGCCAGTATTCTACTGCGGGAAAATGCGTGATTACAATTAACCTTGTGTATATGTATGGTGGTGATTATGTGCCTCGTGGAGTCGGTTCCGACTCATAGCGACCCAGTAGAGGGTTTCCGAGGCTATAAATCTTTATGGGAGCAGAAAGCTTCATCTTTCTCCGGCAGAACAGCTGGTAGTTTCGAACTGCTGACCTTGTGGTTCACAGCCCGATTCGTAACCACTACATTACCAAAGCTCCTTATATATATAAAATGAGTAAAGAACTTGAACAAACAGTTCACCAAGAGGATATTCAAATGGCCAGTAAGCATATGAAAAGATTTCCGGTGTTTTAGTCATTAAAGATACAAATCAAAACCAAAATGGTATAACATCTCACCCTCACTAAAATGGCAAGGATCCAAACTACAGAAAACAACAGATGCTGGTGAGGTTATGTAGAAACTGGAACCCTCATTCATTGCTGATGGGAATGTAAAATGGTGTATACACTGTGGAAAACAGTTTGGTGGTTCCTGTAAAAGTTGAACATAGAACTACCATATAGTCTAACAATCCCAATCCTATATATATATACCCAGAAGAAGCAAAGGCAGGAAAGTAAACAGAACTTGTACACAAATGTTCATTGCAGAATTTTCTACAATAGCCAAAAGGTAGAAACAAAAGAAATGTCCATCAGTAGATGAAGGGATAAACAAAATGGTATATATACTCAGAATAAAGTATTGAGCCACAAAGAGAAATGAAATTCTGAAGCATGCCAAAACATGGATGAACCTTGGAAATATCAAAGTATCATGTAGATTGAAATAAGGCAGTCACAAAAAGACAAACACTGCATCATCCCACTTACATGAAATATGCAAATATATAGAAACCAAAGATTGTTATATTAATGGTTACCAGGGGTAAGAGAGAGGAAAAAGGGAATTTTCCTTTGGGGGGCATTGAGTTTATATTAAAGATGTGGGATGTAGTGGAGAAGGATAGCAATAATAGTGGCACAACATGAAAAATGTAATCTATGTCACTGAATTATAAATCTGACAGTTGTATTGGTGAATGTTTTGGTATGTATATGTATTTTTTCACCACAGTTAAAAAAAAAAAAAAAAAAAAAAAAAAACAGAGGAAAAAGAATCATGGGCAAACGGTGTCTTAGGAGAGGCAGATAATTTTCTGCTGCAAAATGGAAAACTTGCCAATCACAGCAATGATGTTAAGATTGCTAGCAACTCTTTTAAGTGTTAGATTGGAAAATAACTTCTATAAGAAGGAATACAATAGTCCTAAACATATTTTAGACTCCTGTGTGACACTGTAGTATCAGCGCTGAAGAATCAGCACAAGATTGGCAATTCAAATCCACCAGCTGTTCCTAGGAAACCCTTACAAGGTCACTCTGAGTTGGAACTGACACCACAACACTGAACAAAAACAACAAACACATTTTAGAACTCCAAGATCCAAGGAATTGTTTAGAAAAACATTCTCTGTGGATGTTAAAACCAAAATAGCAGTGGGATGTTAGCAGAGTAAAATCCCACAAATTTCAAATAGTACAGAGAATTTAGTGACCATTTAGTCTAAGTCTCTCAATGTACAGATGATAAACTTGAGACCCAGGGAGGAGCAGAGATTTGTCCAGAACTACTCAACTAGTGGTGGAGCTAAGACTAGAGACCAAGTCTACTCCAACATGACTTTCATCCCAAGCATTCAGAGTTCATATCACTGTGCAATAACACAACAGGCTGGTACTAGTTTGGAAGGCAGGGCCCCTGGGTACCTACAACTAAAGCAGATTTTCCAGCCCGAGTTGAGATATTTGCTCTGTAGCTCTGTCAGTGTCCTGATTCTTGATAATCAAAACATTACACTTATCATCGCATTTACAATAAAGTGGAAAACCATGGTCCTGCCTCGCTGGGCACGGGGCGAAAACTGAAATTCCTCCTGTAGCCCACACTCTCATATCTGAGAAGGCAGGAAAATGATGGGGGGCGGGATGGGGGTGGGAGACTGCAGTGGAATCCATTCGTTCTCCTAGTAGCGACCCTAATGGAAAATGTAGGGCTGCCCCATAGGGTTTCCATGGCTCCCAAGGTTGTAAACCTTTACGGAAGCACCTAGGCTGGTGGATTGGAATCGCAGACCTTTTGGTTCGCTTCAAAGCGCTTTAACAATGGCACCACCAGGGCTCCTTAAGAAACGGGCAGTAAATTGGCGGAACCTAGAAGCTGCGCCCGAGCAGCTGGTACGGTTGCTTTGCTAAAAGAACATTTCCGGTCCTGTGAGGACGTAACCCACCTGTAGTTTTGACTGCAAGCTTTTGCGTTCCGATTGGTTACGCTAACGATGGGAGGCGGGCTTGCGTCCACATCACATTCTACCATTGGCTGCTGGCGCGGCGGCGGTTTGGAGTGAGTCTAGCACGTTGAACTGAAGGCAGGTCACAGCGCCGCGCCACTGGGCCTGGCATCACTCCCACTCGCTGTGTGGAGGGCCTAGGACCAGATCAGGTCTAAGTCCCGGGGGATGGATCGTGTGTGGAATGCATGGTGCGGCAAGCGTGCCAAAGGAAAAAAGTCGTCCCTCTGGGCCCAGCGCATAGTGGTCGCCTGGTTCAACAAGGCGGAGTGGGACCAGGTGATGGTTTATCTGTTCTGTGAGGACCATACCTTGCAGCGGTATGCTCTGAACCGTATCACCGTATGGAGAAGTAGGTAAGCTGGCGGACTCAGCCCTCCTGCCTGAGTGCTGGAGGTGCCTCGCCTCCTCATTTGAAAGGCACTATCCTCGAGTCTTCCCCTAAATTGCCGAATGGTGCCAATGTGAGTGGTTTGGGCCTTGTCCCTCTTCCAAGTAAGTTCCTGGGGGAAAGTCGCAGCCAAGATCTTGCAATCCCATTTATGGAAAGAAAGGGTGTGTGCCTCAACAACACTTGTCTTCTTGCGAGTTTTTACTCCTATCTACGAAGAGTGACCTTACTCCAATTTGGAGAAGAGTCCCGGGCCAGGGTTTAAGGAATAAGTTAACCTGATGTGGAGTTCCGATTGGAATGGGCGACAGGGGCGGCGAGGGCAGTAGGGAGGAGGGGGGCAAGACGGTGCGGGAGGTCCGGAGGTCTTGCCTGCTAAAAACCATGTTTGAGTGGGGAGCCCTAGTCCACTTGGTAAAATTGAGTTGGGAGCAGACTGACAAGGGGTAAGAATTTTCTCTGGTTTAATTTTTTAGTGTTAAATGTGAAAGGCGTGTGTCCATATTTGTTAGTTGATTACTTAACCGGTGCCCTGTGTATACCCTGCTAATCCCTCATGCCCGGAATACATTACCCTCCCTCCACTCTGTTTTGTGTCTATTATGGTACTAGTGTGGCTCTGTAGGGTAAGCACTAGACTGCTAACCGAAAGGTCGGCGGTTCAAACCCACCAGCTGCTCCTCGGAAACCCTTTCAGGGTCGCTATGAGTCGGAAAAGGAGCTCTGGTCGCGTAGTGATTACGAATCGGGCTGTGAACCAGAAGGTCAGCAGTTCGAAACTACCAGCTGTTCCGCGGGAGAAAGATGAGGCTTTCTGCTCCCGTAAAGATTTACAGCCTCGGAAACCCTGTATATGGTCGCTATGAGTCGGAACCGACTCCACGGCACATAAAAACAACATGAGTCAGAACCAACTTTACAGCACTTAACAACAACATGGCCAGTATATAAAGGGATTAACGTACAACAGGGAGTGGGGTGGCTCTGTATGATAAGCACCAGACTGTGGACCACAAGGTTGGTGGTTTGAGCCCACCAGCCACTCCATGGGAGAAAGATGAGACTTTTTGCTCCTGAAAAGATTTACAGCCTTGGAAACCCTATACGGGGTCTCTTGAGTGGGAACTGACTGAAGGGCACTTAACAAGCCTACAGCAGCTTAAGTTCTGAGGTGGAGGGTGGACCAGTGTAAGGGCCCCTATGATGGTGCTGAACTGTGGCCTTTTAGGTTAGGCAACGACCTTCCCCTGGCAGTGGCTTCTACCGCTGACCTGGTACGCTGTAAGCTCATGGATGTGACTGGTGGTTTGGGCATTGATGAACTTAGTCTGCTCTATGGCATGGCACTGGTCAGGTAAGACCTGCATGGGATGGGGAGTGGAGGGTGGCATGGGGGAGGGGGAGAAAAGCATGTGACAAAGCTTGGCCTTGGGTGCTACCTCCCAGTCAACAACAACAACAACAACAACAACAACAACAAAAACCCAGTGTGTCCTGTGTTTGGGTCAATCTGTGAATGCCTGCCTGACTTTTGGTATCCCCCCCTCCTGTTAACATGCATTCCTGTTTTAATTCCTTTCCCTGAGAACCTTATATCTTTCATTTTTCTTTCTCTCTTTCTTGTGGGATGTGAATGGAGATGATTCAGACAAGGTATTTTCTTTGGATGTCTTCCAGCTTTTACAGTCACTTTTTTCTTCTGCTCTACCTGTTTCCATCCAGAAGAACTTTTTTGAATGGTCCGATGTCCTTTGGCCATGATTTAATGTAGAATGCTCAACCCTACTCCTATCTACATTTAGCACCATTTGTCCCCTTTTTTACCTCATGAACACTGAAAGGTTTTGGAAATGGAGACATGGACTGGAGTTCCTGACTTGTAAAGTGTCTCAGATCGTTTCTAGCTGTCTCCTACACATCAGGGAAAATGGCTAACACAGTGTTCTCAAAAGCCTTTGCTCATCTCATCATGTTCCCCTTGTCTGCTTTGAGATCCTCCATGGCTCTTCTTACCTTATCCATCTTCAAAGTATGATCCCCATATCATCTGATGCACTCTGTTGTATTAACACTTATAACATATTATGTCCTAACATAATATGGTAATTATGTCATCATTATTTATACTAGACTGAACTCTTCAGTGCCAGAACAGTGTCATATTCATCTGTATGGCTCCAGTAAGGGGCAAACTTTAAGTAAATGTTGGATTGGATGGAAATGTCACTGCTCTGCCTGACACCAACTCTAAGTAAGGACAGGCAGTCAGTGGAAAGGTTTTGGAAAATACCAGGTGTCAGCAAGGTGTTTTGAAGCCCCGTTAATTTGAGTAAAACAGTTACTTTGGGCTGTGCCACTTATTTCTTCCCCAACCTCAGGTTTGTGAATCTTATCTCAGAGAGGAAGACAAAGTTTGTCAAGCTCCCCCTCAAGTTCCTGGCTCAGGAGGTGCGTATGATAAAGTGGCCTTGCTCAATTATCTCTCTCCAGGAGGACTCACTAAGTGGGAGCATGGGGTGAAGTGGGCATATAATCATAGTAGCTCATCTATCATTGCCAATCAAGCCCAACAAGAACCCAAGAGCCTCCGCTTCCAGCTAAAAGGAAGCAGAATTGCTCCCTTGCCCATGACTGGTATCACAGTGGGCTTAGCCTGCCCAGCTTGCTTGGAGTGGCCCAATGAAGCTAAGGAGCCTGGATGCACCACTGGGTGGGGACAGGAAGGAGGTGGCAGTCTACAGCACTTGTCCTTAGAGAACTGACAGTCTGAAGGAGGAGATAGCTCAGCCAAGCAGCACGAAAATGCCAGACATTCTTATCCTGAGTGAGTATGGGAGGTGTATGGCAGCCCAGGGGGCAAGCATGTTTTCAGTCGTCATGAGAAGCTACCTGGAGGACACATGGGCAGAAGAGGTAAAGGGTACCAAGGGAGAGGGGACTGATACAGACAGGGCAGAGGGAGGCTGGAAGTGATTGTTAATGCTCATTCATGGAGATCTCTTTGTTGGAGGAGGGTGGTTGGTTGTTGAGGGAAGGAGGTGCTTTTCCTGATTTTCAAGACTACTTCCATAGAGCTATAAAAAGAATCAGAATTTGGATTCTAATCTTGACTCTACCAGGAAGAAATCAGGCGAATTCATCTTTGTGGTCTCTTCCAGCTTTAATATTTTCTAATTTCCATGCGCACACTTCCCCCCAAATCAGGTGAACATTCCGGATTGGATTGTTGAACTTCGTCATGAGTTGACACACAAGAAAATGCCCCATATAAATGACTGTCGCCGAGGTAAGTCCTTAGGGTAGCAGGGTATACCTATCACAGTTATGCCCAGGGTCCAGGTTAGGTGGCACTGGGACTAGAAGGGTCTCCACCAGGATTAGGGCCAGAAGTAGGATGAGGCACTTGCCTGGGGTGCAACATTTAAAGGGGCACCAAAAACTCACTAATCAAGATAAATAATATTTTAAAAAAGCAAATTTAATGCAGAAGACATAATACTTTTGAATAAAAACAGGGTTAATATTATTGATTTCTCCTTTTCCCTCCACTTCTCATGTGACTTGGTTAGGAATTGCTCTGATCCTGTGTTGATATCTTGATTGTTGAGTTTGGAGGCCCCTGGTGGCATTGTTGGCTGCTAACTGCAAGGTCAGCAATTCTAACCCACCAGCCACTCTGCAGAGAAAGAGGAAACTTTCTGCCCCCACAAAGATTTATAGCCTCAGAAACCCTATATAGAGTCTCTATGAGTCAGAATCAACTCGATGACAGTGGCTTTTGGTTTTTAAATTTTATACCTGAGTCGCTTACCCTCATTTATTCTCGCCTATACACTGGGAATCCTGGTGTGGCGCTGTGGATTAATGCGCCAGACTGGAAAGCCATTTGAACTGCAAGGTCGGTGGTTCAAGCACACCAGCTACTCCTTGGAAACCCTATACAGGGTTGCTATGGGTCGGAACTGACTTGATGGCAATTAACAACAACAACAATACATTGGACTGCTAACCACAAGGTCAGCAGTTCAAACCCACCAGTTACTTCCTGGAAACCTTGTACAGGGTTGCTAAGAGTCAAAAATGACTGGAAGGCACTTAAACAACAATAACCTCACTCTAGTCATTACCCTGCCTGGGATAACCGTCTCAGATGGCAACATAGAGTAGGCAGAGGATAAGAAAAATTATTCTTGAAGTAATGGCTTTCTTAGTATAATTTTTATTTTTCTGCTTTTGATACAGACTTGAGTATGAAAATCTACTTAACTTCCCACCATAATAAAATTCAACAATGTGTGCTCATTGGTAAATGACCCCTGGTACTCTACTCCAGTGTGTAATAGATAACAAGGATGATGGGTAAACTTTTTTTTATGCCTGTTAAAGGAAGCTGATACAATTCCATTCCACTAAATGTGGACATGCATGGGACACTTGCTGCATGATTGTACAAACATTCAAAAGAAACTGAAAATTTGGATTTTTATATAAAATATCATGAATTTTAAATGTTAGCTTCTATGTCCTTTTTTTTTTTTTTTTTCAAATACCAGGGAGGAGCCCTGGTGTGGCACTGTGGGATAATGCGCTGGACTGTAAGGTCAGTTTAAACATCAAGGTTGGCGGTTCAAACTCAGCAGCTGCTCCTCGGAAACCATACACACGGTCGCTATGAGTCGGAGCCGACTCAATAGTACTTAACAATAACAACAACAGAATAACTACTGGACTGCTAACCATGAAGTTCAAACCCACCAGACGCTCCTTGGAAAACCTATACAGGGTGGCTATGAGTTGGAACCGACTCAAAGACACTTAACAGCAACAAACCTGAGGAACAGAGAAAGAACATCTAGAGACCTCATTTGGTCATTACACTTCTAGTTTACATTCCTGCTTTTAAGAGGGATTCTTTCTCCAGTTCATGTTGGAATTCCTCTCGGGGTGGAGTATCACATACAGTACTGCCAGAGGAGAGGATTTAAAGACAGGTTTATATAGAACCTCCTGCCTGGTTTTCCTTCCTTGCTAGGACATAAGGAAATGTTTACCCAGGTGATCTGACTGGTATGAACACACTCCTCCTACCTCCATCTTCCTGTTACTTTTCAATTGTTCTTATTAAGTACCAACCTTGCAGTTCAAACTGACCTTGCAGTCCAGTGCTTATCTTACAGCGCCACACCAGGACTCCAGTTAGGCAAAGTAAGAAAACCTGAGAATTGTTTGATCTGGAGTGGGGGACAAAAAGTATTAGCAAGAAAAATACCTGTTACTTCAGTTAGCAAACAATTACCGAGGCTGTGTGTTGTTATTTTTGTTGTTGTTAAGTGCCGTCGAGTTGGTTCCAACCCACAGCAACCCTATATAGGATTTCCAAGGAGCAACTTGTGGTTTTGAATCGCTGACCAGTGCATTAGAGGCTATGTGTTAGGTGCTGGTTATTTAGATGTAGACGACATTGTCTGATATTAAAGAACTCATAGAACTTTAAGAAGGGAAAGTTAGAAATTGTTATGTGGTATGGTGAGAACAGTAATGGGATATGTCTTAGAAACTTTGGTAGAGTAAAGGGAGCCAGAGGAGGTTTCATAGACTTCATAGTGCTTGTGCTGAATGTTAAGGAATAGGAATTCACTAGCTCCTTGAGTAGGGCAAGAAGGCATTCTAGGCAGAGAAACCATTGTTGTTAAGTGCCATTGAGTCAGTTCTGACTCATCGTGACCCTGTATAGGGTTTCCAAGGAGCTACTGGTAGGTTTTAACCATCAACCTTGTGGTTAGCAGTCCACTACTTATCCTACAACGCCACACCAGGACTTCAGGCATTGGAATTAAAAGGTGCACAAATGTGGGTGGAAATGGAATGAATGGTACTTGTAAAACAGTGTAACAGGCTCAAGGAAGTGGAAGCATATTGCCAGGGCATGAATATCAGGGGTATGGGAGGCAGTAGCTAAGGATAAAATTGAAGTAGCAGTCTGAGGTCAGATGGGCTTATATGGGATGTACATGGGTGGCATCTTCATGGAGAAGTGGTTAAGTCCTAAAATAAGCATGTTAGGTCAGGATTGTATTTGGTTAGCATGTAGTTAGTGAATAGGTTACTCTTAGTACTAGTGGATTGAGACTGCTTGGAAGCTGAGAATTTCCTAGAGTTCATGGAGAGAACAGATTCACATTTCCTAGCATACACCTTCCAGAACATGTGCCCAGGGTAGAACCACAATTTTTTTTTTTTCGTATCCAAAGCACAGGCTGGATTTGTGTTTAATTTTAAAGTACAGTTGTTAATGAATTATAGTGTACTGGGAAGTTTGGAAGGGCTCTAGTAGGCAATATATAGTGTGAGCTTAGCAGAAAGCTCTAGGATAGAGGTGCCAAGTGGTAAAATTTCAGAGTAAAGATGAAAATTTCCTGGTGTATATGTATAGAATGGGGAAGCAGAACATTGAGAAAAAGCCCTTGGGAAATCCCAGAATTTAAAGATAGGCAGAGGGGTGAAAATACAGGCAGAAGAATGGTGGTGTTTTGGGGACCAAGGAGGAGAGGTTTGAGAAGTGTGAGCCATCAGCAGTGCCTTATGATACAGAGATGGCAAAAACGATAAAGATTGAGGAGAGTTCATTAATTTGGGCAATTGAAGGTAATTTAATGGCTCTGTTGTAATCCACATTGTTGTAATAAAGTCATTAATAAACTTTAAGTTCCCTGGATGGCACAAGGAGCGCTTTTGGTGCAATGGGTTAAGCATTAGGCTGCTAAACCCACCAGTAGCTCTGCAGGAAAAAGATGAGGTAGTCTGCTTCCATAAAGATTTATAGCCTCAAAAGCAACAGGGCCATGGACTGAGAAAGGCAGTGTGCCTGCTGGCAGGAGGCTAGCTTGCAAACTGTACCCGTTGGACATTTAAACAGATATATATTTCAATGTGGTATGTGTACATCAAAAATAAAAGGGTAATAGAGGTAAACACTGTTAGCTGATGGTACATAGAGGGGATTGTAATTATTGCAGTGATTTGCTAAATGTAAAACTGATGAGATGCCCTGTCAACCTTTACACACTCAATTCACAATAAAAGCTTTAAAAAAACAACAACAAAAAAAAAACCCTATGGAACAGTTGTCTTATAGGGTTTCTATAAGTTGTAATTGACTCTAAGGTAGTGAGTTTGGTTTAGGATTTTTGAGCGACACAATAGATCCCGGTGTGGCACTGTGGGTTAATGAATTACAACACCGGCGGTTCAAGCTCACCAGCCACTCCTAGGAAACCTATACAGGGTCGCTGTGGGTTGTAACCAACTCGACGGCACTTAACAGCAACAACACTAACCTAAAGGATGACTTGGTGATATGCTCCCATAGATATTATAGCCAAGAAAACCCTATGGAAAAGTTGTACTTTGTTAATGCATAGGTTCACCATGAGTCAGAATTGACTCGATGGCAACAGGCTTGAGATTGGTAGCTTTAATAGGGTTATGCATCACCTTACTTTGTTGCTTCTTTCTTTTTTGCTCTGTAACACTTTTATTCTTAATCTTTCTCCTCCATTAGAATGTAATCTTTATGATGAAAAGGACTTTGTTTTGATTCAGTGTTTGATATAATGCCTGACACAAATTAGATTCTCAGTAAAGATTTGTTGTCTGAATGAAGAGCTGCTGGATTAGATTCTCCATGTCCCCTTATAAAAATAAATAAATAAATTACACACATATAAGGTTTACAAGCTTCTTGAGACCCAGAGATTTTTTTAACACAACCCCATACTAATCAAGAACCTTTCATTTAATTTAGCTTCTTTGTGATGGAGAAACTGAGATCTAGAAAAGGGAAGAGACCTAACCAGGGCCATATAACTAGCTAGTTGCTCTGGATCCCAGTTATCCCACTGCCTGCTCATCATCATTGTGAACCACAATGTCTGTGGTTGAAATCTATCAACTGCTCCTCAGAAACCCTATACAGGGTTGCTATGAGTTCTAACGGATTCAACGGCATATAACAACAATCTCCAACTAGTTCTTTCTGGAAAAGGTGCTGGTGAACAAGAGGAGAAAGCAGTTGACAGGTTCTTTCAGGATATTTGAGATTTGAGCCTGCTTATTGCTAAGCCTCTTCCCTGGGACGTTCCATTAATGCTCACAATTTGCGGATTGTGAACAAGAGAGCTGTGGGCCTGCTAGGAGCTGCTTGTTTGCTTGGTCTTAAGGCATTGCCTTTCTTTCCTCCATCAGGCTGCTCCTTTGTCCTTGATTGGCTACAGAAGACCTATTGGTGCCGCCAATTGGAGAACAGTCTGAGAGAGTCCTGGGAGTTAGAGGAGGACAAGGAAGAGACAGATGAAGAGGACCAACAGGAAGATAAAAACATTGTTGTTGATGACAGCACAGAACAGAAACCAGAGCCTAAGGAAGATGAAAAAGGTACAGAGCAGGATGTCAAGGCTGATGGAGAAGGAGACAGCAGAGAGGTGGATTCACATTTGGAAAATGCTCTTAGGCGTAAAGAGCTATATGGTAGGTGTCCTTGGACAGCTTGGAATGCTCAAGCTTTGGTTTAGCTCTGGTTATTTCTTAGACTTATTTCCTGTGGGCCTGTGGTGAGTTCTAGCTTTAAAAATTACTATTGCAAATGAACTTCCTTGAGTCCTGTGAAGGAGGAGGGAACAGGAATTCTAGTTTCCAGTTTACAAATCAAGAAATGAGGTATTAAGATTTCAAAATCCATCTGGAGCAGAGAACTGGGCTGGCTGCCCAATCCATCTCTCCTTTCTGTTTTCAGAAAGAGTCCGAGAACTGCTGGTATCTTATGAAGAGGAACAATTTAAGGTAAGTAAGTGCCCCTAACCTGGTGTGTTCCCCATTTCTTCCCTCTTTGCCAGCTCCCTAGGAGACAAGTCCTGAGAAGAAATTTGAAAACAAAAATGGGAAAAACTTGTGGGAACTGCTCATAATGAGAGAGCAGGGAACTAAGAAGGAGACAAAAGGAGCAAAGTCCAATGGCTAGTACTCTACAACAATGGAAGGGAGCAGATAACAGAAATTTGTGGATAATATGTCCTATTGGGTGGTGCGGAACAAAAGAGCATAGGTGATTATCCCATCCAGTCCTGCAATACTTCAGATGACTAGCAGATTGGGGCTGTAGAACTTTCCTAGATCTGGTAAGCTTCAGGAGAGCTGTTATAGCAGAAAGGGAGGTAGCTTCAACACCATCCTGCTTTACCCTTTCTTTTTACAGATGGATAAGTGACATGTGCTACTAGCGATAGAACCAGGATTAGAACCTAAGTCCTTTGACTCCATTTCTTCCATTCCCTACTGCCTCCCTTTACTCTGCCCCAAGGGTCTCTGCTCATCTCCAAGTGTTCCCCATTGGAAGTCTCAATGTTGAGGTATCTTGTAATTGAGAGCTTCAGGGAATTCAGGAGTAGTTGAAAGTGTAGCATTTGAAGTTCAGGTTATTTTAAATAGGCAGTTCTGGGGGCACCCCTGTATGCCTTGCCCCATACCCTGAATACAAGTACCAATCCAGGAGAAAGGATCCTGAAAAGGCTGGGGTGGTCTGCCTGGCCACATCACTTCTGATGGGATCATCTTGGTTAACAGGTGCTAGAGGAATTTAGGTATTTACCTCAGGCCATTAAGGTGTGGAATAACCTGTCCCCACCTATAGAAAGCATCCTGGCAGAGATCAAGAGCATTACACGGGAGAACAGGTAAGATATTCTCACAGCCTATTCCTAACTAGGTAATCAGGGGCTGCTTTGTTGAAATCAGTAGCAGCCTTATTGAAATTAGTTACTATATCCAAGCTTGCCAACCTTTGCTATAGGAAATCCCAAAGGTAATACTGATTCCCCGCAGGGTGACCCTGTGTTCTTTATGACCTCTATCCCTAGCCCTACCAGCTACCAGATAAGGGTTGTCTATTTGAGTCACTGGAATGGCCAGAGGCAAGTAGGTCCACTGTTTGTCTATCTCTTGGCCAGCTTTGTTGCTCTCTGTCAGGTGGGTATGTGAAGTTCTTGGCAAGTAGGAAAAGCCCGTAATCCTTCCTACCTCTCTGCTTGCCATTGTCCATGTTTTGGGGAAAAGTAAATAGTGGGCACTGCTTTTCTTTTGAACTGTTACTAGAGAGTGTCAGCCTATTCTGAATGATTTGTGTTGAGGGTACAGAGGGGACACCATGCCTTGGCCTGGTTTCCTCAAAAGATTAAGTTCCTTTCTCCCTCAGTATGGCTATGAGCCTTCGACTTTTAAAACAATAGTGCTCAGATTCATCTAGAGCAGAGAGAATATCCTTGTCCATTCCTCTCTCCTCCCTAGTTCTTGGGGTCTTTCTCCCTACATTTAGCTGGAAAGGGCTTTGAGAACCTTCTACTCAAAATGTGTGGGGGCATTGCTAGACCTTCCCAGTTTGGGAGAGGTTGGAAGGAATCAGAGATAGAGCAGAGTGTAGATGGGTAGGGTAAGTGGCTGAGTAGGCCTTCAGTGTAGACTGGGATCACCCCTCTGGAATCTTCATTCCAAGGTTGCTACTGTTTGCAAAGGTGTTTTATCAGTGTCTGCCCAGCCTAGGTTTCTTTGCTCCACCCTTGAACATGGGAGTGGGTGGTGACTCCCTTAGCAGCTGAAAAAAACTCTACTTGTGCCTCTGTACAGTAGCATCTCCATGGTAGTACTAAGCAGGGATAGAGAAAGAGAAGAAAGACAGCTATTTTCCCCTCAAACCTGGTCTGTGCTAAGAGGGACCTAAGCATGCCAACTCTCAGCCATTGGTAACGTTGGGAGCTCTTGTTTCCTTTCTAGGTCTGATTGGCTGGGGGAGCCTCTTTTTAGGATCCTTAGTTCTAGAAGAGCTAGCTTGCTTAAACTTGTTTAAGCTTGAGCTAAATGGGGATTTTCTCCATTTGTGTTTTGTGGCTTGTTCAGCCACTGCCGCCCTCATTATGGGCATTAGATCAGAATGTGCTTAGTAAACATTTAAACCCTTCTGATTCCAGCCTCCAGTCCAGCCTTGCCCCAGGAGATGGAGGTCTGAGATCTAGCAACTTTAGTCACTTCCTGCCAGAGGCATTGGCTACCATTGTGGGTGGCTGAGGAGTAGGAAAGGGTCTTTTTCCTACTTCGCCATACTAAACTAGTATCCTCTTGCTCCAGTGATGCTGTGCTGGATGCTTTTCTGGATGACGGCTTCCTTATCCCCACATTTGAGCAGTTGGCAGCCTTGCAGATAGACTATGAAGGTAGGGTCTCTGGGGGCTCACTGTGGCTTTAGGATACTATGTTTCCTGGGTGGGAACACCAGGTATGGGCTGGGGAGCAAGGGCTGTTCTCTGCCACTCTGTGGCCTCAGGAAGCCCTTCAGTCCTCACTGAATAGAACTGGTTGCCCCACTGATAAACAGTTATGTTTGTGGGGCTATCCTTACTTGACCTGGAATGTGGTGGGATAGGGTGGAATGCTGGGAATATTAATGCCATTATTGTGCTATGTTGATTGTGATTTAGCCACTAGCTAGAAAGCTAGAATAGCAGAACGAGAAAGGCCTTATGAGGTCATCTAGTCCTACATCCTCATGTTACAGATGGGCAGACTGAGGTCCAGAAAGGGGAAGGTACTGACCCAAAGTCACACAGTGAGTTATTGGCAAAGCTGAAGCTAGAACCAG
Source organism: Chrysochloris asiatica (assembly GCF_000296735.1). Classification (NCBI taxonomy): domain Eukaryota; kingdom Metazoa; phylum Chordata; class Mammalia; order Afrosoricida; family Chrysochloridae; genus Chrysochloris; species Chrysochloris asiatica. The sequence continues at coordinate 2,294,164 of NW_006408670.1, forward strand.
AGCTCTTTTTCTTCTATACTTGGTTTTAGGTCAGTTTTTGAGTGCCAGATACTAACTGGTTTCTTTCTCCCCTACTGTTTTGCTTTCTATCCCCCTGTTCTGTGGTGGCAACTCTGTTGTTGTTGTTGGTGGGGCTTGCTCTTTCTCTCTTGCTTTCCTTTCCATTGGCTCTCACTCCCCTGTCAATGGTGCCCCTCAAACCAGAAAACGTGGACTTGAATGACATCCTGGTGCCAAAGCCATTCTCTCAATTCTGGCAGCCCCTGCTTAGGGGCCTGCACTCCCAGACCTTCACGCAGGCCTTGCTGGAGAGGATGCTCTCTGAGCTGCCAGCCTTGGGAGACAGCGGGATCCGGCCAACCTACATCCTCAACTGGATCACTGAACTGATCGTGGCCAACACCAAGACTGGTGAGAGAGGCTAGCCCTAGCCCGGGGCCTAGGGCATCCCAGGCAAGTGCATCTGCCACTGTCCTCAGCTCTCAGCTCCAGAGAAGCACCAGGCAGACACCTCCTTTTTTAAAGGTTTAGATTTGCCCAAGAGGTCCTGTGGCTGCAATGAACAAATATTCTTCCAACTTTTTCTTCTCACAGTCAACAAAGCTGGGTTGGGGCAAAGGGCCCTGAATGCTTTGAGCAGACGGGAGGTATAGGATTGGGAAACTGGGGTATGGATTTTTAAGGTAAAAGGTTGGGTGGTGGGGCTTTACTGGTTTCTTCTCCTTAGACACTTTCTTCTCTTTCAGGACGAAATGCCCGCCGCTTTTCTGCAAACCACTGGGAAGTGAGAAAGACTTGGAGACTGTTCAGCTGCTCTGCCTCCCTTAACTGGTCCCGGGTGGTTGAGTCCTGCTTAGGCTCACCTTGCTGGGCCAGCCCCAAACTCCTTCAGCTGTAAGTCTCATGAATTCCATGTGGTAAGAGGTTGAAAGGTTATCAGCAAGCCTCAGGGCCACAGCCCTAGAATGGTTGAACTAAGAACATCTAGCCCATCCCCTACCCCATGCACAAATGGGAAAGCTAAGTTCCAGAGAATTGTGTTGGTTCCTATAAATTCTTGTGGTTGTCTCCCTTTCCTCTCCAAACTCAAGAGTACTTCCCTCACACTCTTGACTTTAGCACCTGATTCTCTTCCTACTTTTGGAAACAATCTTTCTCGTTTGGATGATCCATCTGACACTCTACAGTTCCTAAACCCTAGTGACCTTCATTCTTCATTGTACTTGGCAACCCATTTCCATTGCCCATAGTTATTCTATTTCTGAAATCTGATATCTCAATATGCCACTCAGTGACTATGTCTTGTCTTCCAGTTGTTAAACTTACATTCTATGACATCTGCTCTTTGTCTGCATTTATTTCTTTATCCCTCCATTTACTACCTCCCTTGACCTTACTTTACCTTGATACCCTGCCTGGTTTATCACGTCAGCATCACATCAGTACCTTCTACTCTGGCCATCCTTTGGCTGTATCTGAGATCCCTCAAGTTGGGATTGATCTTCCCTACTCTGTTTCCTCTGATTCCCAGCCTTGGAGGTAATGCTTTTTAAGCTCCGACCAGGCCTCTGTTCTGTTTGTCTGAACTTTTACTTGTTTTCTGAACATTCACTCATATTTCTTGACTATTCTAAACCCTTATCACATACCTCAAACCCCTCCCCCTCTCCCTTTTCACTCTAGCTTTCTCTAGCATATGAAGATATACAGCAGCTCCTCTAAAAGTTGAGGTCCAGTCCTCATAAACTGATCTGCAGCTGCACTCAATCTTCTCTTCTCACCAGTCTCAGGATGAGGCGACCTTGCTCTGCCTCAAAACTGGTTCTTCTACTTGTGCTCTAGAGACACCTCTATGAACATTCCTGGGGCCTCACCCTACCTAGCCCCTCCCTTGCTTTACTGACTCTTACTTTTTAACCTGAACATGCCTGAGTTTTTCTCATCTTACAACAAACAAAAATAGCAATAAAAGTACAGTCCCCTGTGACTTTGAGCTCCTCTGTAACTACCAGCATGTCATCCTTCCCCTTCCATCCAAACATCTCAAAAGTCTGAATTTCCCTCACTGTCCTTTTACTTTTCAGTCTGCTTATTTGGCATTCGCCCCAAATTGTGCTTCTTTGACCACCTAATTATTGAATCCACTGGGTCCTTGTCAGCCTTGCTGTGTGCTGTACTGATTCTGTTTACTTCTTCCTCCTTGAATGGCCTGTGCTTTTTACTGGTTCCTATAAAGTGCTAAGGCCCAAATTTCTTTATCTAGCTCAGGCCTTTCCTCCAAACTTCAGCTTATGTTGCTGTCGTTGTTGTTAAGTGCCGTTGAGTCGATTCCAACCCATAGTGACCCTGTATAGGGTTTCCTAGGAGCAGCTGGTAAACTTGAACCGCCGACCTTGTGGTTCAAACCGATGTTACAGTCCAGCACATTAACCCATAGTGCCACACCAGGACTCCTCAGCCTCTTATAATCAATTGCTTATTAGACATCTTCCCTTGGATGGACCAAAACAAAATTGGTCATATTACTCCTTACATCAATCCCTAAAGTGATATTCCTTCTCTGGTCCCTGTCTGACCTGTCATATTGACTCTCAAATACTTCCCAAATGAGATATTTTTTGTTGTTGTGTCTACTTTCCCTAGTATTGCTTTTGCTTTATCAAAGTGTAAGATTTTCAAGGGTAAGAGCTCTCCATTAACCTGTGCCCCAGTACACCACACAGGCACCAAACAGACCTCAGTAAATGCTGTTTTAATGGACTGTATTCTGCTGTCTCATTGCCAGTGGAGCTTCACGTGGTGGGAACTGACTTATTTCTTGGTGAATGAATGAAGTGGGACTCTGGGTGCCAAGACTCTTTTAACCCCTAAGTATCTATGGAGTTAGAGTTCTGATGGAACCCTACACAGGGTCACTATGGGTCGGAAACGACTTGACGGCACTTAACAACAACAGTGTTTTTATAAGAGAGGAAAAGGTGTCTTTGTAGACAAAGCCAACCAGGGCAAAGCCTTCAGGAGATAGTACTAAACCAAATAGTCAATCTCAGATTTGTGTACTTTAGACTAAAAATGATATAGATTGGGAAGGGAAAGGGGGATTGAGAGAGCCAAAAGAGCCTGGCGTAGTCAGAAATACCATCACAGATGAGGCATTTGAATAGTTCAAGCAAGAGAAGGAATAAAGGAAGTTTCAAAGTCAAAAGGAAGATGATGCATATATGTAATGGAGGGAGGGAGTGAAAAGAGCAGAATGGAAAGGTTTTAGATAGGTGACCTTCAAGGTACTTTCCAATCCTAAGTATCTGCAGAGTGGAAGCTGCTGGTATTGGAGAAAATTGGACCACAGAGATCTTCTCCCCAACCCAAGCAATACCAGAGGGATGTGGCACATGCCAACAGTAACAGCACCTTACTTGGATATGATTTCTTGTGTACCGATACTGCCTTCGTCAGATAATCAGCTAATCTAGTACTAATTAAATTTGATTACACAGATTCGAAATCAGATGGCATTTTCCCAGGTGCAGTACTGCAAATCAGTAACAGAGCTGGAGCCAGAATCCAGATACCCTGTCCTCATTCCTGGGCTTTTTCTACAATGGTACTATTGCAAAAATAAGCATATGTTATTAGACTTACATAGATTTTGCTTCGCCTCCTTCCCGCCTGAGGAAAAATGGTTAGGCCTTAGGTACTTGGACCTAAACAGCTATTACAAGTTCTTGAACTAGGAAAGACAAAAAGGAAGCAAATGGGTCTGTTAGTAAAGAGGTACAGAATGTTGGGCCAGTAAAGTTTTCATGACCATACAGCCCTTATGCTCTCATTTAACAAGAGAATTGAGACTTAGCAGAAAGGACTTTGCCAGAGTTACCCAATAAATAAGGGTACAAAAAGAAAAGATACCACTACTATTAAAAGCCTGACATGGTGCTGGGTACAAGGGTAAGTCAAAAAGTACAGCTATTAGAGTTCTAGCTCATTAATGCACAGATTTATTTCAAACAAAAGGTGTTAAAATGTGTTGATGATCGGTAAATGGCTATAGACAAGTTCTCTCAGTAGTACACTTGTTAGGATGCCTTCAAAAAAGATACAGTAGTTTTCGAGAGGATCTGCTGGGCTGTTTAAATTCAAGGCAGAAGGACCTACTCAGAAGGTTATGGCAACTGTTTTGGGGGGCTGGGGTGGATTTTGAAGGAGTAATCCTGATAGATTTCCTCAACGAGCACAGGATTATCATGGATATTAAGAAATTTTAAGAAAATGGAAAACTGCATTGATGTGAAAATGGCCAGAAAAGTTGCACTAATTTATGTTTCCATAACCACCTGCTCATTCTTTGAGAGTAGCAGGGGCTGTCCTATGAGGATTTCTTTGAGGAACCTTACCCCATCCACCGTAGAGTCCTGATCTTGCCCCTTCAAACTTCTTTTTGTTCAACAAAACTCAAAAAAACATTTAAAAGGAACATGATTTGAGTTCCTTGAGGAAGCCAAAACTGTTATTTTAACATGGTGTAAATTGACAAGTGCCTGATTTTTTGGGGAATGGTTAGAGAGATGGAAACGCCCCCTTCAGAGGTGTATAGATCTAGATGGGGAGGATATGTTGAGAAACAGTACCCTCATATTTTGATAGGTTAATAAAGGTTTCTATGATTTTTGTAGCAATGCTTTTTAATTTGTCCTCATATTTTTGGTAGAATTCATTTCATTTAAATGACACAGTAATCTTTGGAAGTATAGTATTATACTATTGGCAGGACACTGAGCCTCTGATTAAAGTGACTTATCCAAGTGTCCCGTGGTTCATTGTTGTAGGACAGGAATTTAGGCCCAAGTGTTGTGAGTCCAAAGTCTACTTTCTTTTCATGGACTTAACTTGTAACCTTCTCAGCTGCAAGCTGTAACCAGGCAAACCTGAGGAAAGAAATGTGTTTTAAGATCCATGTCAGTGTTGTACCTTAATGGTTAGACTAGACATTTTGAGATGGTAGGTAACAGTAGATAGCAGTGATAAGGTAGGCATCTTGCCAATGTCTTGTGCCTAGGGATGTTTAAGGAGCTCTGGTAGCGTAGTGGTTACGAATCAGGCTGCTAATCTCACAGTCAGCAGTTTGAAACTACCAGAAAGATGAGGCTTTCTGCTCCTGTAAAGATTTACAGCCTCGGAAATCCTGTAGAGGGTCGCTGTGAGTCGGAACTGACTCCACGGCACATAACAACAACAACAACAGGAATATTTAGTATTAATCACTAATGGAAGGCAGTGAGAGGGAAGAGAATTTCTCTCTGACTTTTCCTCTAGTAAGTTGGAAGATTTCAAGAGCTTCCCCCAGCTAACCAATTTTAGTTAGTTTAAACCAAGTTTTAACCATTGTTAAAATGGTTAGTTTAAACCAATTTTAGTTAGTTAGGTAAACCAAGTTTAGTTTAGTTTGGTTAGTTAACCAGCTAACTGATTCAGTTTGAATCAGTGTCCTCTTGAAATGTGAAATTTGTCCCAGAGTTTCCCAGGCTCCCAAATCGAGTCACTAATTCCCAGCTCTGCCTCCTACCAGTGATTACATGTGTCTACATGTGGAGCCCACAAAGAAAACAGCCCTCTTGAACATATGGCTCCTCCATAAACTGACCATAGTTTAAGCTGGAGACGTGTAGAAGGAACTTATCCATCTGTTCTAGCAGTAACCAAGTGCTTGGTTCCAGATTATATGTGAGACTACCAGGGGTACACACATGCCTCTTATTCCCCATGTACTCTCTTCAATGGCTGTGTGTCTGTTGGTGGTTTTGCTGTTAGCATGGTCCTTTGTGTGCACATTGTCAACATCGTTAACTCTCCTGCTTTGGCCCCTACCATCCAATTACCGAGCTCTAATATGGTAGCGTAGTGGTTATGAGTCGGGCTACCAACCTCAAGGTCAGCAGTTTGGAACTACCAGTGGTTCCATGGGAGAAAGATGAGGCGTTCTGCTCCCGTAAAGATTTACAGCCTCAGATTCCCTGTGCAGGCTCACTATGAGTCGGAACCGACTCCAAAGTACTTAACAACAACAACAAACAGCAACTCTCTATTTGTCCACAGCTGCTTTTTCCCATGTCCACTGCCAATGCCCTAAGTCAGCCCTCTCTGTCTCTGGCCTGGACTGTAGTAATAGTCTCTTTACCTTCAGGCTGCCCACCACATGCATGTGGTCACTAATGATCTTCAGAAACACAGCCTTCACCTATGCTTAGCATTGTCAGGTGCCCCTCCACCACACACTCAACCACACATTTACCTTTCCAGCCTTCTCTTCATCCCATAATCCCGTAGCTCCTCAGTACATCTAGGCTACTTCACCTCACCCAGCGCTCTGTTCGCTCTTGTCTCTGGTCCTCTTGATGCCCTCCCCCAACACGTACAAACACATGAAGTCATCCCTTGATTTCTCCTGCTCTCCTTACCCTCCTTGTCTCCTCCAACTCCTGTAGTCTGCTATGTTCATCTGGCCTCCCTCCCACCTCCTGTCTTGTACACCTACTGTTGTTTTATTTTTCTTTTCCTTCATTCCAATCTGGGCTGTGGCTGCTTCCAGAAAGGGATCACACTTTGTATTCCATCCCAAAGGAGCTCAGCACACATCCAGGTATATCCTTGGTGCTCAGTATAGATTGTTCAGCTAGGCCACAGGAAGAAAAAGATCTTCCATTTTCATTTCCAATCCTGCAGATCTACTGACTAGTGTATGTATTTACTTAGCATTTCAGTACAGACTACAATAGCTATCATTTATTGTATGCCCACTATGTGCCAGGCATTCTATGTGAGGTATCTTATTTGCTCTTCCAAGCAATTCTATAAATTATTATTACTATTGTCCTCGTTTCACTGAGAATGGAACTGAAGCACAGAGATTGGTCAGAGTTCCTGGTTGTATTGTTTCTATTCTATCTGTTCTACCACACTGCATTTCAGAGGCAGATCTGGAAGCTCAGAAACTAAGTGCAAACCCTGGAGTGTGGGTATGAACTGACTTTAGTTTTTGAATCTCTCCTACCCCATTCTCTCCCTTTGTTCAGAATCTTCAAGGCCATGGGGTCAGTCCTGCCAGATGAGGACCAAGAGAAACTGCTGCGCATCTGCTCTATTTATACCCAGAATGGAGAAAAGAGCCTGGAGCAGGACGACTCAAAGACTTCCACCATCGGGAAGTCTCCATATACTCTGGACAGCCTGTATTGGAACCTCAACCCACCTGACTCCAACTTGGAGTCTGAAGGAAAGGCTCAGGAGCAAGGTAGCCTTGATGTTGACAAGAAAGATGAGAAAGATGAGAAAGAGGTCTTGGAAGACCAGGAAGAAGAAGAGGATGAGGAGTATGACCATGAGGAGGAGCAGGAAGATGATGATGATGATGATGACGACGATGATGACGACGACGATGATGACGATGATGAGGAAGATAGAATGGAAGTGGAGCCTTTCTTTATAGGGGCGGAGTCCCCCACTGCTGAGAATATCAGGCTCCTTACTCAGAAAAGAGGAACTTTGCAGGGATCTGTGTGGCAAGTTAGCTCAGGTAAGAAGCCTATCTCTGCTTTCCTCCCTACACCAGTTTCTTCCCTCTGACTGGTTTTGAGGCTTTCCTCCACCGTAGGGAAGAAGTGAGAAACAGCAGGAGTTAACCAACCTAAGGCAAGTTAAGTGCTAGGGGCCTAAGCACTATTATGTTGCTAGCTGCTTCAGGTTTTTGCTTTTTTCTCTCTTTGACTCACATGCCCATCTGCCTAGAATGTGCCACATCCACTGCCAGAGGCACCTGCAGCTTGTCTGCTGGCTTGCAGTCCTATCAAGTCCCAGGCATGTTTTGCGGTTTGGAGGAAGCCCTAGCTTCCTTGCTGTCTTATTCTCAGAAGGTCTAGCTTGAATGAGATTTCACCGAGAGTATCCAGAGAGCACCCTAGATATTCTGGAGGCAGGGTTTGACACTAAGGGGTGTTGGAACCAATGACTTCAGAGACAAGATTCTATGCTGGACATAATGCAGGATGTGGAGTAGAGTTGTTGTTGTTGTTAAGTGCTGTCGAGTCGGTTCCGACCCATAGCGACCCTGTACAGGGTTTCCGAGGGTGTAAATCTTTACTGGAGTAGAAAGCCTCATCTTTCTCCCACGGAGCAGCTGGTAGTTTCGAACCGCTGACCTTAAGGTTCACAGCCCGATTCGTAACCACTACGCTACCAGAGCAGTGTAGATTCTATGTATATGAGGCACAGTGAGCAGTCAGGAAGATATAAGCTGTTATGTCTGCTAATGCATTTAGCACCAAATGACAGGTGTGTGAGAGAGGGACAGAGGTATGGTGTGTGTATACACAGTGGTATGTAGGTATGTAACTTTGTGTACATGTATATACAGGGTGAGGGTGGGGGTGGACAGAAGGTTGGAAAAGAGGGTGAGAGGAGCCTAGAATCAATCTTACCTTAAGAGGAATTATATATGTTTCTGGAGGGAGGGGCGGGGAACACAATAGAGTGTAAGGGTCATATTGTGTTACTGTCATATTGATACCTATTGAAGTAGGGAAAGGCAGTTGGGTAATTATGTATAAATAGAAGTTAGGAATGGTAAGCTACAGAGCTCTCTGTGCCAAACTGGGAAATGATACACTCATTGTGTGTGTGTTAACACTCCCATAAGATGAGCCCTTACTGCAAGAGAACTGTGGGTGTTTACTGCAAGAGAACTGTGGGTGTTTGGGGTGTGTGCATGTATGTTAAAGAACAGGAGCCTCAGAATAATGAGGCTCAAAAAGTTTTGTGGCCTTATGGTGAGGTACATGTGCGTGAAAGAGGTTGGGCAGGCAGAGGTGGTAAGACGTGGCTAGGCAGGAGAGCAGGGAGATGCAGAGGGAGTGGAGTTGTGTGAGAGTTGTGAAGCAGTGAGTTAGCAACAGCCATTCTAGTCAGTTATAGGACTTGCCATCTGTACACATGGTAAGGCAGAGAGTGCTTTGTGTTCTTAGAGGTTGGGGATGTATGCATATGGTATTCAGGAGCTGGAAATACGGTAAGTTTGTGAGAGGGGAAAGTTAGTCATCAAGAGGGAACTCATCTCCAAGAGTTGCATTGGATATAGGGTTGTGTACTAAACATGTCTGTGAGCATGGGGAACCCAAGAGTGTTGAGAAATAAGAGCCACAGGATGGCAGAGGCAGTGAAATAATGAGAGTATCCTGTGTGTGTTTAAGTGAACATGCAGGCTGGCATGGACAGGGGCATGGGGCCAGGCAGGGGGAAGGGACTGTGTGGGTTTTGAGAGAGACTGTAGTGGAGGAGACCACATAAGATGATGCACAGAATGCAATAGCCAGTACACATGTAGGACATGTTGGCAGAGGAGTGCATCATCTTGTGTTGTAGTCATGGGGGCAATGCTGATATCGTTTATTGTTGTTGTTTTGTACCCTATATATGGTTTCCAGGGAGTGGCTGGTGGGTTTGAACCACCAACCTGGAGGTTATCAGTCCAGCATTTATCTTATAGTGCCACACCAGGAGGTGGTAAAAATAGAGGGCTGGACCTAAGAGAATTAAGTTGCAGAGTGTTGGATGTGAATGGAAGAAAAGCTAGGGAGGCCTAGGGATGGAAGAATGAAAGCCTGTGAATGTGTTTTGGGGAGAGTGTTAGAGACAGACAGTGAGCACATTTAGAGAGCATCATGTGGGTGTGGGCACTGGGCAGTAAAACATAAGCAGGAGAAAGAGTTGGGGCTGAGGAGGCGTGTATGTGTATGATTCTACACATGATTTTTGGGTGCAGATTCCCAGGGACAGCAAGACGGAATATTTTCTGTATATGTGTGAGTACATGTATATGTGGAGGCTTGGTGGTGAGAAAGGTTTTTCTGTGTATATTACAAAGCAGGAACCTGGGGATATTAAGTCAGAGAAACAGAGTAGGCTATGAAGAGTGAGAATAAGAAGTGATGTGGGTTTTTGGTGAGCAAGCCAAGTTTGACCATACCTGGAAGGTGGAGGTGGTAGGTGGTAACAGGAAGGTAGGAGAGCATTGTAAATCTGTTCCTCCTAAGGATGTGTGGCTGGTCTTTTGAGTGCCTTCATTTAGATTAGGGAGTAGGAATCTCAAGCCAGAGAGATACAGAAGTGACAAAACAGTCTAGTATGTGTGCATGAGCATGTGTCATATTGCAGGCAGGGATAGATGTTGGACACAGTTTATCTTGAAGGAAGGGACAGAAAAGTAGCCCATAATAGAGCTGGGTGGTGTCGGGTGGGGCATGATAGGAGGAGCAAGAAGGAGACAGTGATTGAACTCATGGGGAAAGGTTTTGCACTTATTAGAACATGAATATCTAAGAGCTAAGGAGCTAGCTCTGGTAGCGTAGTAGTTACGAATTGGGCTGTGAACCTCAGGGCCAGCAGTTCGAAACTACCAGCTGTTCCGCAGAAGAAAGATGAGCCTTTCTGCTCCTGTAAAGATTTACAGCTTCGGAAACCCTATACAGGGTCACTATGAGTCGGAACCGATTCCACAGCACTTAACAACAACCACATGTAAGAGCTGGGGGCATAAAAGACCCTGACTGGAAGGTGCTGGAATGTGTGCATGTCTTTGGGTGTGTGCCTGTGTATGCTGGACAAATCGTGGCACAAAATCAGAGAAATTACCTCTTAGAGCAAGGAGGACTTGTTTGTTGGTGGTGGTTTTAGAGGTTTCTTTGTATATGTGGAAGTGGAAGGGCATGAGACAGAATGTGTTGGGGGTATGAGAAAGAAGTAAGGACAATGGGATAAGTCATTGTTAAGTGGGCTGTGTTAAAGTGTCCATACAAACATTCTTAGTCATGTATGTTTTTGATAGAGGTGGCAGAATCACCCTAACTCATAAGGATCGGAAGGTGTGTGAGTGTATGAGGGAGTTTATGCAGAAGAGAAATGGCAGTAGAGGTAATGGTATATGGAGGGGTTTATAAACAGGCAGAGGGACAACCATCCAGAGATAATGTGGTGTGTTTGCGCTGTCACTTAGGAGACAAGTACAAGGATATTTATTGAACTAGAGAGCCAGGGGCAGAGATATAGACAGGGCTGTCAGGATGTTAGTGATGGGGAGACAGTCAATGACAGAACCCATGAGGGAGAGTGGCCCCTGCATATCATGGTATCACTGTATGTGTAAGGAGGTGCAGGGAATGAAGACAGTCATGATTTCTTATAGAAGAGCCATGAGTGGGGGTGTGCAGGCCGAGGAACAGTCCTTGCTGGGGCCTATGGGTAACATAAAAAAGCTGGTCCAGGGTTGATATACTCTCCAGAATACCAGGGACATTATGACTGGCAGAGTTTAGTGGATATCAGGGAAATACAGGAGACCAGAAATGGATTTTACTCAGAGAAGCACACCAGTGAAGACTTCACTTGGAAAATATTGGAAACAATTTTTGTAAGGGTGGGAAGGATGTTTATATGATATTAGTGATTGGTGCCTGACACAGTATATTCTAAAGTAGAATATTTGTGTTGGGGTGGAGGGAGATGAGATGGCTTATGAATGTAGAAAAGCTAGAGTATTAAAATGCAAGAGTGCTTCAACAAATTCATGGAAAACTGTAATAAAAAGATAATGGAATTTTCCCACAAACATTTTGAAGCCTCCTTGTATTTCCCTGTCCCTCTTGACATTGCTCCCCCTATGTGTGAATATGCATATGTATGAGGGTATGTCTCCATACAAATATGCAAATAGGGGCGTGGGTGAGAATTGGGAACATTGAAACAACTAAGTCTAAAGAGGATATTGTCTGGGTCTGGTGGCATGTCTGTGAAAGTGGGAAGAGAAGAGCTGAGAGAAATTAAAATGTCTCTCTGTAATTGTGTACATAGACTGTGTATATGCACATATATAGGAGAAGAAGGATCATAGAGTGTGTGGTGGGATATTGAAGGAGTGAAGGGTGTTGCAGTAGAGAGGAGCTCATGCAAAATGATAGAGAGGAGTGAGGCTAGAGACATCCAGAGAGCTGGCTAACTGGGGTGGGTAGGTGAGCAAGCCATGTAGGTTTTTGTTGTTAAGTGCTGTTAAGTCATCGACGCAGCAACCCAGTGTAGGGTTTCCAGTGAGCAGCTGGTGAGCTTCAACCACCTATCTTGTGGTTCAAACTGACCTTGCAGTCCAGTGCATTAACCCACAGCGTCATACCAGGACTATGTGCCAGTCTGAGAACCAGCGTATCAGTCTACTCTGACCACTTCCTTTACTCCACAGAAGATGTACGATGGGGAACATTCCCCTTAGGTCGAATGCCAAGTCAGACTGAGGACCCAGCGGAGCTTATGCTGGAGAATTATGATACCATGTACCTTTTGGATCAGCCTGTGCTAGAGCGGCGACTAGAACCCTCAATTTGTAAGACTGGGTGAGTGCCCATGGTAGCAGGATTTCTCACCCCATTTCACCCTCCATGGGAGGGAATAAGAGAAAAGGGTTGAGTGGGAGAGGTAGCCATCCATAGAGAGGGCATAAATGAGTGAAGTATAAGCGTGAATGCCTGGTTGGGCCCTTGCCATGACTCCCTTCCCCAAGTTGGGGAAGCCAGTGAAGCAGCCATGTAGAACTAGCCTGGTACCCCTCTCAAATTGCATCTAGGTAGGGTGTGTGTGTGTGTGTGTGTGTGTTGTGCTTGTGTGTGCCATTTGGGGGACAAAAAAGGAGCCCATAGTGTTCAACAGATCCCGCAAAATAGTCTATTGTTCCCAAAATGTCAAGAGTGGATGCTCTAATTCAGCTTGCTCATGTTCCTAAGGAGAAAACTAAGGCCTAGAAAGGAGAAGGGGTTTGTCCAAAGGTGCACAGAGAGTAATCATTAGGCCTCCCCACACTATACAGGCATCTTGATAGCAAGGCCTGTGGCAGGCTCCATGCTCTCCCTCGAAACTCGCCTCTGGATCACAGGCATGGGAACACTTGGGTCATCAGGGAACCAGGAACCAAGCAGCCCTTGCTGAGGGGCTGTGCTGGTAGCACAAAGAAGCCCATCCAGAGGGCCTGTACTTTCCGGAATGCTGGGCCAGTGTGACCAGGAGAATCCTGTGAGTACCAGAAAGAGACCCCTGTGGGCCCCTGAAATTGAGAGTCTCTCCCTATGCTGCCTGGCCTGCCCTGCCCACTCCCTGGGAGATGAGTCCCTTTTCTTCTGGGCGTCTTGGGAGAGAGCAATAGAATCCAGGGGCTCTATCCGCAGGCCTTCTGGAGAGGAAAGGAGGTAGCTGGGGAAACCAGGTGTTCTGTAGTTGGGAGTGGGGCCCATATGTCTGAAAGGCTTCTTCTTCTCCCTCATCCCCAACCACCCTGATCCTGGATAGCAAGGATTCAGTGACAACCAGGGTATCCAGGATGAAGTATGGGCAGTTGAAGCTGTTAAATCTAGAAAGAAGTGCATTTGTCCCAGCTCCCAAACTCCCTGTAATAGGGAGGCTTCCTCTTCTGGGGCAGGATATGTCCACCCTGCTTTTTATCCCAGTTCCACCCCTGACTTGGCTATATGACCCTTCCCATCTTTGGGCCTCAGTTTCCTCTTTATGATTGTGGGTGATGGGAGAGAATAGGATTAGATCATCTCTTAAGAGTTTTTTCAGCTGCAGTTGTATAACCATGGATCTACCTAAGGAGAAGAATGATGGATTTACTCTTAGCTGTCACCTTCATCCAACTGGAAGGACCTGTGGGAAGCAACAGTGTTATGAGTAGGCAGGGTTGGGGGCAGAGGGAAGTTGGCTCCTTAGAGCAGTCTGCATTCCTAGAGTGGGAGCTGGACCTATCTGCAGTACAAAGCCTGGCCGTGTTGTTGTGTGCTATTGAGTTGGTTCTGACTCACAGTGACCCTGTATAGGGTTTCTGAGAGCAGCTAGTGGATTTGAACTACCAACCTTGTGATTATCAGTCCAGTGCTTATGCTGCAGTGCCACACCACCTGGATCCAGTGCAGGGTACCCTTGGTCACCAAGTTCTAGGGCCTTGAAAGAAGGCCATGTTAAGGCAGTCACTTTGAATATTTTTCCATGGGTGGTGTAGTATAGAACTTTGTTTTTCTTTAGTCTGATACTGGGGATCTAAGTAATCTTCTTTCCCTACCTCAACTGAAGGGAGGGCAGAGCCATCCTTGATCCTTGGCTGCCCACCTGCAGTGGTTTCTCAAGTTTGCTTTAGTAAAGCCAGACAGGAAAGGAGGACTTTCCCATAGACATCAAGCACCCTTCGGTGCCTTCAGAACCTAAAGATGCTTCCTTCCCTGACTGACCCCACCACTCTCTCTGCAGCTCCCTGGGACTAAGCTGTGGCATTGGCAGTGCCAGCAGCAACTTCAAGGGCCTTCTCTGGAGCCAAGGGCAACTGCACAGGCTCAAAACTGGCCTTCAGCTCTTCTGATGTGAGCCCTGGTGCAAATGTGCATCCAACCCTGCCAGGGAAACAGCTCTTCCCCCAATGTGCCTGATGCTCCACGAAACAACTGGGAGACGGCGCATATCGGCTCATTTATCCATTGCAGGGGGATTTTTAATGTGTTTTGAGGTTTTTTGTTTTCGTTTGAAACACAATAAACAGGCAACTCTAGTTTTGGTGTTTGGGTGTTTGTGAGGTTAGGGGATGTGCTGGATCAGATGAATATCATTTGCCCTTTATTTTCAGGGCTCCAGGAAAGGTAGGGCTTTGATTGGGAGGTGGGTCCTGAGGCTTTTGGGGTCTACTGCCCATAATTGCTCCTACCACCAGGCTCTACCTGTACTTTCTGCTTGATTCCCCAAACCATCTCTCTTCCCCTCAGCTCCAACATGTGGCCAGCTCATTTGGAAGCATCAGGCCCCAAAATAGAGAAATTGCTGTCTACAGAACCCGGCCAATAACGGAGTCTGCTTAGAGGCTTACAGTGGGACAACCCAGACCTTTCTGCTATCCAGCAAGGTTCTGGTTTTTCTCTTTGCCTTCCCTCACTGGGCACCAAACACAAATTGAAATCCAAAGAGAAGTTTGCCTTTGTTAATTCTCCACCCTTTGGCCTAGAAAAGGTAGACTTCCCTGTGGTGAGAATTGGAGCTACAGAAGTGTTTTAGGCATTGGCTTAGAGATCCTTCTCTATGATAATCCAGTTTCCTCAGATACTCTGACTGTCTACCCTGTGATAGCCCTGAGCTGCCAAGAGATGGATGAATAAATTATATTCTCACCCATCAGAGCTCTCAGCCTAGTGAGAAAAGACAGGTACTGTGGTCACCATAAGAGCCTTAAGGGAATTTCAGTGTACCACAAGGGGTTTTGCTGGAGTAATATTTCCAGGGCGGTGGTGGTGGAATCAGGTCAAGTCTGTGGCTACAACATCCCTATCCCCACCCTGGGGAGTGTGATAACTGGGTGACAGAGTGAGCATCTCTGTCCATGTTTAGGCCAAGACAAGTGGCAGCAAGGGGCAGAACCAAGCAGCACACCAGCCAAGAAACTGGTCCCAAAAGTGCCTGAACCAAGGAAGGAGAAGGCTTATATTATGACAGTGCCAAAGAAGAATTTAGTAGAATTGTCATTAAAAGGAGCCATGGTGGCCCATAGCTCAGAACACCATGATCAGTTGGCATACTTTGGTGAGTAGTGTCTGGGATTGTAAAAGTTCCTGAAGGGCCATCTAAGGTACAACTATTAGTCTCTCCATGTGTGGAAGTAATTAGAGTGATGAGAACTGAAGATGCTTGGAATCAATTAGACCAGTGAACTCTAATGGAACATGTGAACATCAGTGCCCATGACTCTAAGATCAGAAGAACTAGAAGGTGGCCCACTACTGCTACCATCTGCTCTGAAAGGGATCAATTTAAAGGTCCTGGATAGAGTGAAAGAACATGTGGAACAAAATTCAATTTTTTTTTTTTTTTAAAAAGACTAGGTTTAATGGTCAGAAAGAGACAGGAGGGACCCAAGACTGACCCTCGACCACCCTTCAGGTCTGGAAAGGATCTCGCCCTTGTGGCCCAATTTTCAGCCAAGCAGTATATAGGGTTATGGGGAGAGAGGAGGAAATGAACAACATTAGTAAGGTCTACTCACCATGGAATGGTCAGTCATTAAGAATCAAAAGGGCAACATTTTCCTAAGGACAAAGTTAAGAAGGGATGTGAAAGTGGATGGAATGGAAATAGGAACCACAGGGAGGAAGTAGGATAACTGTTGTTGCATGGAGGGGATTACAGTCATTGAAATGAAACAAAGTATGATTTGTTGAATGCAACATAGGTGATCTTGTCTGTAAAACTTCACTCAATTCACAATATTTTTTTTAATATTTTTTTTAAATAGGAGACCTGGTGGTCCTGTGGGGTAGGTTTGGGCTGTTAACTATAAAGTCGGCAGTTCAAACCCACCAGCTTCTCTGTGGGAGAAAGATGAAGCTGTCTGCTCCCCTAGGAATCTACTAGAGCACTGTGCAGGGTTTTAACTTGAGGACATAGGACTCATAATGAGTCCATAAAACTTCTGAAAGTATTTACTAAATATCTTAGTATGTATGTGTGTTGTTAAGTGCCATCAAGTCGGTTCTGACTCAGCAACCCTGTATAGGGTTTCCAAGGAGCAGCTGGTGAGTTTGAACTGCCCACCTTGCGGTTCACACTGACCTTGCTGTCCAGCACATTATCCTGCAGTGCCACATAATTTTTCTAGGGAGCTAGTCCATAGATTATATCAGATTACCAAAGGGATTCATGAGCCCAACAGAGCTGATTTCCTGGCCTATGTGGATCCAAGCATTATGCATGAGATGAGCAAAGCAAAGCAATTTGTTTATTGGTCAAAGTCAGTTTCCCACCATCTCTTCCCTCTCCCCCGACAATGGCAAATGCTAAAAGTTTAGGGATGTCAGCTGGAAGAGCCCTCAAAGAGCATCTAGGCCATACCTAGTCAAGGGATTTGCAAATATGTGCTCTGGAAAGTACCTCAGTGCCCCTTCCATGGCAAGATGGGAGATCAGACTGCAAGCTCTCAGTTCACCTCCATCATTTCTCCAGAGCAGCTCTGATTTTTATCTACTGTTTATGTACTGGGATCTTACATAAGATTTCTTTTGAAAAATGGGTTTTGCTGCTGCTAAAAAATGGACGTCAGTTCTCATCCAGCCTACTCAGTTTTATGCATCAAGACACTGCAACAGACATAAAGAGGGAAGGGTTTTGCCCAAGGCCTCAGAGTAAGTTTATTGTTGGTGTAGATCAGTGTTTCTTATAATGTCATTTGAGAATTGAACCTCAGCCCCAACCTGAATGCAAGAGTGAGAATGGACATTAATCTGTTCTAACAAATGTTTCAAGTGATTCTAATGCACACTAAAATTTGAGATCCACTGATAGAGTAAAAAAATCTTCCCAAAGACCTGGTGTTTCCCCAAGTTTTACCACTTAATGGGTGCAGCCTTACAGTTTTCCTCATAATTAGAGATGAAAGAAAGCCTTAACTGCACACATTTAACTGGAAACTGGAACAGAATGAGGAATGGAGCATAAATTATAATAGTTATTCAACAACAATAATTGAGAATCACCTTTCTGACAGGTGATAATTTATCAGTGATTAAGAGCATGGTTCCTTGTCCTCATGAAACTCTGGTAGGAGTTAGGCTATTATGCAATCATAACACAAAGTGACAAATGCTAAAATAAAGGTTCAAGATGCCTGCAGAGCCCGCTAGGGAGAAGGAGCTAATGTCTGGACAAGAAAGTGGGATAGCTGGACAGGTGACAGTTGACACTGGGATGAACTGTTGAATGAGTTGAAGGAAGATAGAAGTCTGGAGGGATTAAGAAAGCATACATGTTGGGGTGAAGGTCCAGGATAATTGGTACATGGGTTAACTGAAAGGTCAGACATGATAGGTCATGAGGTCAGAGAGGTCAGCTGGAGCCTGGTGTGGCACTGTAGGATAAGCAGTGGACTGTTAACCACAAGATCAGCAGCTCAAGCCCACCAGCCACTCCTTAGAAATCCTCTACACAGGGTTGCTATGAGTTGGAATAGACTTTATGGCACTTAACAACAACAATATAGTCAATTCATTGATTTTTCACTTGTGACTGAGGAGTGGCGTTCGGCAATAAATTGTTCCTTCTTGGAATTCTAATTGTTCAGACCACTCTCCTACCCACACACTATCACTACTTTCCAAAAGTCTTGATTAATTCTCTGAGTGTACTTCAATCCCCTTCTAGAGTACAAATTCTCCAAGACAGGAACTGTTTCCTCCTAACTCCCTAGCCTAGTATAGGCCAGGCCCTTATTTTAGTATACAATAAGATTTTTTTTTTTTTTTTTCACAGTAAGCATTTGACACATGTATATCTGAAGAATGTGAGCGAAAGCAACAAGAATAAGAGAGGAAATGGGAGGAGGAGAGAAGAACACTTATTCCCAGGGAGGATACTATATCAGATTCACTAATAACTCCTTTTCAAAGGTTCTTGGGCTAAACTCTGCTGCAGCCATTGTGGCCACCTCTGCCTTTAAAATGAGACTGGCCTGGAGTAGGCTTGAATTGGGTAGGAAGATGCAGAGAGGTCTGAGGAAAGAGCAGAACATCACTGTGATGAAAGGACCAGCAGCCTGGGAATCATGCTTCCAGTCCCGGCTTTACCACTAATTTCTTTCATAGCCTAGGCCAGATCTCTTCAACCCTTGGAACTTCAATACCTGAGGTTTAAGGGATTAATGTGGTAAGCACTCAACCACAAGGTTGGTTTGAACTGCAAGGTCAGCTGTTCAGACTCACCAGCCACTCCTTGGAAACCCTATACAGGGACCCTATGAGTAAGAACCTACTCGATGGCACTTAACAACAAGGGGTTGATGCAGTTGAACATGACCTGAGTGACTTCTCTGTATAGCGTATTAGCCCCCTTCTAGCTCTGATATCTGACTGAGGGAGAGACTGTGTACAGAAATAAGCCTGGGCCCTGAGCCCTCCACTGTGTTTTTATCCACAAGTGGAGACCCAGTTCAATTCTATGGGAAACGCCAGTTTGACTAGCACTTGGTGCTATTAGTATACAAAATTTAGAGGGCATATACTTTTTGTGATGCCTTTAAATTGTGTTGAAGAATTTTAAATATATGATGGACTACCAGAAAAATGAACAAACTTGTCTTAGAAGAAGTATAACCATAATGCCCTTTAGAAAAAAGGATGTCATGTCAGGAGGGACCAGTCCATGGAGAAGGACATTATGCCTGGCAAATGAGGGTCAGTGAAAAATGAGTTGACAACCAAAGTGGGTTGACACAGTGACTACAACAATGTTGTCAAACATAAGAACTACTGTGAGGATGGTGCAGGACTGAATAATGTTTCATTCTGTTGTACATAGGATCAATGTGAGTCAGAAAGGATGGCACCTAACAACAACATACTTTCTGTGATAAAATGCCAATTAATTCATTTGGGAAGATCTCTACCCTTCTAAGGAGCTCCGGTAGCATAGTGATTATGAGTTGGGCTGTTAACCTAATAAAGGTCAGCAGTTTGAAACTACCAGCCATTCTGCAGGAGAAAGATGAGGCTTTCTGTTCCTGTAAATATTTACAGCCTCGGAAGCCCTGTGCAGCATCACTATGAGTCAGAACCAACTCCATGGCACATAACCACCACCACCACTATCTACCCTTATATCTTTTCTTAAGATGAAAGTCCCAAAGGGAGAAATTTAATTTTTAAGGAGCAAACGAATGTGTGTATATATGTACGCGCTAGTTATGGCTTTTGTTATATGTTCTTAAAGAAACAGAGCCATTAATGGTTAGTATACAAATACTTTATGCAGTAAATAAGTGTGGTTACAATTCATTGTTGTCAATATTACACTATTTTCCATTACAATTATAGGTGAGACAAAACCTTATGAAATAGTCACAGCACATTCATGCTAATGAGAGCATGTTGCTGACGTCAGGCAGAACAGAAAAAGCATTGCACATGCACTATAGGGCAGTCAAAACTGGGACGGGATATATTTTCATTCACCTCTGGTTGGTTTTGTGTTTTTGTCATTGAGACTTACATTATGTTTGGGTCAAACAAGAAACCCAAAGAGGTTTTATAAAAGTGTACACTCATTAAACAGTATTGTTTAATCCCACCAGTGGATACAGCAAACTACTATAGCTCAATGATACACAAACCAGGACTTAAAAGTAGTCAATCTGCCTATGTACACAATAAAATACAAACAATATTGAATATACTGAGTTTTACAAAGGCATTGACTACTTCAGACAAGCAGGTTATAGAAATCTATTAATTTAATTTCCAATGAGTACTAACTGTAGTCCCATTTTTGTTAAGACTATACATTCCTCAGTGTCAGACCTGAGGAGACACAGCTAGGGGAAGGCAAAGAAGGATTAGGAGGAAACTTGAGCAGGGCTCTTTGGACAGCTCTGCATTACTATCCCTGTGCAGCTCCAAACTTGTTTCACAGAATAAAACAAAGTGTATTGAAATTCTTGGCCCTCAAAAAGGGCATTTGTACAAAGTTCCATAGATAAAATGGTTACTGGGCACCTCTAAAGATAAGTCTTAGAGGAAAACTCAGTGCCAAAGGTTAATGTATAGCAATGTTTGTATTACTATATAAAGATAATTTATTCCAAAATAGAAAAATGAATTTTAGAAGTATTCTTCTGGAAATTAATAGTGAGAAAGAGAAAGACTATACATATGTGTGTATGTGTGTGTGTACATATGTGTATATATTTATATACATATATTGTTGTTAAGTGCCATTGAGCCGATTCTGACTCATAGCAACCCTGTATAGGGTTTCCAAGGCTTTAAATTTTTGCAGGAGCAGAAAGTCTCACCTTTTTCCCATGGAGAGGCTGGCAGGCTTGAACTTTGGACCTTGTGGTTTGCAGTCCAGTGCTTATCGTACTGCGCAACTGTGCTCCCATATAATATGTGTGTGTGTGTATTTCATGCTATGTGTTTCATTATTTTGAAGAAAAGTTTTGTGGACCATTTCCATAAGGCATCTGTCATTCTCCTTTCCATACCTTTCACCTTAAGAGAGTATAATCGCTCTGTGTTACCTTTGAAAAGGCACCTTCTTTAAATTGTCTTACAGGAAAGGTGCCCTGGATTTACCATGCTACTCCAGTGTCAAATTTCTTCTTCAAGTCAAAATAACAACAGATCACAAAAAGAAGGGGAAAAAAAAATCACAACAACCTTAATAAACATCTAAGGCTGGAACAGTCACAGATTTGCTATGAGGTCAGAGAATCAGTGAGAGAATTAAAATTGCAAAGCACCTTTTGCAAAATACACTGCTGTGCTCTCGAAAACCACACAAATACTATATGTAATAACCACTGCTGAGTGCTTGGAGGAAAATATCCTGAAGGGCACATGCTTAGCCCCATAAAGGAAGCTTGTTTATATTATCAAGGGATTCAAAGGACCCTAATCCTTGTATTTGTATTTTTATAATTACAGGCAAAATGGAAGAGTCAAAAGTGTGCAGACATCTATTTAAAAAAATAGATTGTTTTTCTAATAACTGAAATCCAAGCAGGACTGGCACATTCATAGATGTACAGCTCAATTTATAGATATTTTCAGATCTATATATTAATATTCATTAATGCCAACACTTTTTATACAAAATTACTTTTACAAGGACATACTAAGTTCAATATACTAAAGAGAATTTATGCATTATAATGCTTGAAACTACACATAACAGCTGTGCACATGGCAATAAAGAGACCTTGAAAAACCATCTTTGTCTATAAATACTACTTCTATTTAGAAAGAAGAGCCCATTCATGATCCTGGGCTCCTTTCCTGTGGTGAAAATTCAGTATCAAACCTAGTTTAAGGTGAGTTTTGTACATCTATTTCTATACAATTAAGAAAAAAAAAAAAAGAGATACAATTGGCATCAGGAAACATTTCTGGTTATTTGAGGCAATGTTCCTATCCACTTTGGTTCATATGCATTTTTTGACAGGAGAATGACAATTATTTTTAGGAAATTAGAAATATATATGCTGCCTTAAAAATATTTCTGGGCTGGGAGGAGTTTACAAATTTTTTGAGTACTGAATATGAACATGTTCAACATTAATTACACTTGCAAGATTAATCTTGTGTTTTCCTGTAAATTGTGCAGCTAGTGGACACTGCAGCGCCTTTGATAATTTTGGATTAGAGTTTCTGAGATTGTCAAATTCCCCGATTTACACATAGGTCAGATTTAGAAGGTCCAAGAAGTTGAAAATATGAAATGGTGTTTGTGTGAAATAGCAAAGCAAGCACTTCAGTGGCAGCTGTCACTCTCTATGGACCTACCTGACAGAAAACAAACAAACAAAAAAACCACAAAAAAATTTCATGCCTTATCAATATGTTAAAGAATAGGAAGATTGGCTGACAGATGAATAAGCTTTGGTTAACTGATGAGAAATGTTGGTTGAAATGCAGTTTTGATCAACTGAGAGAGAGACAAAGAAAGCATGCAAGCCACTATCAAACCACTAGAAACAACCCTGACCACAGCCTGAAATGCAGAATGTTTCACAGTAAGAAACATTTATAGGATTTATTGGCAGTGTTGCACTGTCTCATGAAGAAACAAAAGTCTTAGAACAGACCTTCTCAACTTTCATTAAAAAACAACCATAGAAGTTAGCAAGTTTCAGCTCAAGGATAATGAACTAGTCATGGCTCAAAATGTTGAAATTTGCCATGGATTCAAAAAGGGGGTTCATCTATTTACGAATCGGGCTGATAATCTCACGTTCAGCAGTTGGAAACTACCAGATGTTCCGCAGGAGAAAGATGAGGCTTTCTGCTCCCATAAAGATTTATAGCCTCGGAAACCCTGTCCAGGGTCACTATGAGTCGGAACTGACTCCACAACACATAACATCATCACCAGAGGCATTTAACTACAGAGGTTCCCACCCTGAACAAGACACAAGTTGCACAAGTGGTGTTCTCCAATCAAAAAGTCTTGCTTTCTTTAGTAACACGTCTAGGAATGATCTAATGGCAAATGTATTCTTTGTGTGTATTTGAAGTGCATAACTGAGCTTGCTATTAGCAAAGATGCAGCATCCCACTTTGAAAGCTACCTTTTTTTCTACCTAGAAAATACCCTGGTTTGGTTTTCTAAAGAAATGATCCACCAATAATCAACCTTATTGTCCAAAAAGTGAACAGCAAGAAAAAGTGGATCACATGACTGTGCACTGTCCTCCATTACATTTCATTGTGATGCTGAATACTGCATAGGTCATAAGTCCAGTGAGCATCCATTAGTCTTTCCTTGAGAGAAGCCTTTGGGGTTCATCATTTCAAGTCACATGGGTTTGGCCATCTCTCCTGCTAGTATTATTTAATCTTTTGGTCCAGGTCAAACTCTTCTGTGTTTGTCCAGCACATGCATACTATACTTGGAACGTCAATTTATTCATCAGTTCCTCTGCAGAAAAAAGAGTGCTAGTTTGATCCCTAATTTGCTGAGGTGAAGATTAAAAGCTAATAAATAAGTGTTGCCAAGTAAAAAACACAAAGGAAATAGAGCTGGTTTGCTCTGTTGCCTAAGGAACAAATGTTCAAATATTGGCATGTAATTTCACTTTCATAGCTAGTTAAAACTCTGAAATGTGACATAAAATGATCAAGTCAGGTTTGTGATCGATACAGCTATAGACTAAGGATTTTGCAGAGACTACCTTCTCGTTATCACTATATAAAAGGTTTTTTTTTTTACATAGACACATTTCAAACTGAATATTGGTGCATGCAATAGCATTGCTAACAGTAAGTTTGAAATATAGCTTTAGAATCTGAAATGTGACCCTATAGCTTGGTTAATAAAGATATTGAATGATCAGATATCCATGCAATAAAATAGTTATATTGAAAAATCTTAAAAGGTTATTTCAACATATAATCTGATCTTGATGCTTTTGCTCTCTAAATTAGGTATATTATTAATACTTTGTGACATAGACTAAGAAATCAGTGAAATGTAATCCTGTGGGATTTCTTGTAATTAGGCTTCTCCTCCCTGGGTTTTGCCTCCATTCTGCATGGTGCAGTGCAAGAGAACATGGCACTTGGAGTCAGAATTTGGGTGTCAGTCCTGGCTCAGACATTTGCTAGCAGTGTGATCTTGGCAAGCCACTTAATCTCACTAAGACTTAGCTTCCTTTCCTATAAAACAGGATACTAAAACAGGGTTGTTATACACTTAAATGATATAAACAGGAGGAAACACTCTAATTTGCAAAGCGCAATGAAGATATTAATTACTAATATAATATATTATGAGAATATCCATATTAGTATAAGTTTTTTTTTTTTGTTTGTTTGTTTGTTTTTAATCAACGTGCAGCCCTAAGCTTAGCAACAATCAAGGCTGCCAGTTGCTGGGCATCTGCTGTGTTGGGATTCTTCTCCATCACTGCAAGTACAATGTTTGAAGGAAAAATATTGCACAGGTTCTTGTAGGTTTGATACTGGTGCTCTGGGATCATATGTTCCCTGGAATCATTGCATATACCAACCCAAGGATTTCTCCAAAGCTGCTCCATCTTTTCAGGCACGCTCCGGACCATGACTGGCTCATAGCATGGCTGCATGAGGCTGTTATTCAAGGAAGAGGAATGGTAGTCATAGGAGTCATTTGCACAGGGCAATGGATCCCAACTGGCATGCTGTTCCCGGCACAGAGGAGGTCGTCTTTGCCTCATGGGATTGCTCTCGTAGAGGCGAGAATCAGAAATGCTGTCCATCCGAGTCATAGCTAGAGCACGGCCTGGCTGGGGACTTGCCCCAGGATGAATATTGGGAGGTATTGGGTAGTCTCCAAAACAGCTGGAGCGTGCTCCAGTTGCTGGGTGCTGGGCATGCAAAGCTAAGTGGGAGACTGTTTGTTTGTGATGGACTTGCTTAGAATCTTCTGGGCCATAACTCTGTACTCGTGTTAAGGCTTCATGGTAACCATGAGGAAAAGGCTGAAGACGATTCTGGGATGCTGAGCGATGCAGCTTCAAACTACCTTCAGGATAAGCATCAGCTACAGCCAAGTACAAGTTGTTATAAGAGGAATAGTTGTCATTCCTGATATGGCTCATACGGCTCTCAGAACAGAGGTTGGGATTCCGAGCATATATCCCCCGATCTGCTTCAGTCATGTAGCGCTCTCGAGTATGCATGTTGTTGATGTTCAGTTTGGAGAAGTCACCTAACATTGAGTAGTAGCCATGGTCCTCCAATGACTCAAACTTTGGGTATTGCTCAGCATAGGTAATAGGAGTCCCATGGCTGTTAGTAACCAGAATAGGGGGGTACTGTATACTGGCCATGTGCTCCAAGGAGGCCTTCTGGTGGGGGAAATGGGAGGACCCTGGCACTGGACTGCTGGCTGAACGGGTATTCAGTGCACCCATTGCATGGCTTTTGGGGGCCAGGACTGTGGGAACACTTAGGGCAGTCACAAGTGAGGGGACAGAGCTTGGTTCAGGCTTTCGAGCAATGGACAGCCATTCCTCAGGCTCCACAGCCACAGACCGAATGCTGGGATCTGATTGGCGCTTTGGGGCCACATGTTTGACCTCTGAGGTTATCTCACCTTTGGCACTAGATATCCCTGTGCCGCACTTGGCCAGGGTGCCTTCGCTCATGGTTTTCACTGTGGACAGTTTGGCACTGATGCGGAGCTCATCAGCCACCGAACGCTGGGGTTGGTTGGCCCGCTCCGGGTGGTAGTATTTGCACTTGTGGCCGTAGGTACATTTTTTGCCTGAAAAAATAATGCCTTGGAATAAGACTCTCTAATAGTGATGCAACCCTCTGTTCTAGAAATTTAACAATCTGGTCACTCAGATTAGGGTTTTTCTATTTAGGGTGAGATGAAAGTAGAAAATTAACTCTTCACAAAGATGAGCAACAGACAACACCAGAGAGGCATCACCACTGTGAGGGTCTAAGAAGGAAATGGAAGGCAGGAGAGGAAATTGCAGTGTGAAAGCTAAGAGCTGAGCAATTAAGTAGCCCTCATCTTCCTGTAATTCACAATCTTGCCTAAATATAATTTACATACTAAGGAGGTGTAGAGTGGCATCGAGCAGTGCAAAGAGCACAGATTTGGAGACAAGTTAGAACTCAATGTCACATCCAGTGCTATATCACTTAACTAGCTGCTTGACCTTGGTAAGTGATTACTTTCTGGGCCTCATTTTCTCTTCTGTAAACAAGGTTCATAATTATGTATATAGTATAATATGGGGTCATTGTGAGGATTAAATGAGAGAATGAACATGAAAACACTCTGATTTTGAAACACTCTGGTAACTGAAAGCAAAAACCAAAACATTTCATGAAAACAAATGACTATCCAAAAAGAGCAAACACCCAAAGTAGCTTTAGGTCAAGTAGCCCATGTTGCACTACTAACAAACTTTATATTAAAAGGAACTTGGATAAGAACATGAAAACAGTCTAGAAGACTATATTTTAAGAGCAAATCAAATTTAAATGAAGTTTGGAGGGAAACTGAAATTAATGATTAGCAACATCACTCAGGACTTAGGCAGCTAGAGCATGTGGGTCATTTTTAACAAGTGACAACTAATTTTCTCTTCAATTTTAGTTACCTTTTCTTCAGTAGGTTTTTCCTTCAATACCTGAGAATACATGAAGTCAAAGACTTGAAGTCACAGAAAGTGGACAAGCCAGGAATTCTCATTTGAAAAGAAAACATTGAAAAGCATTCAGAGTCCTTATTCCTTATGTTTCCCATAGTTCTACATATAGGTACTCACCATAAGGGCATGGCTGCTTCTTATATTCAGGAACAAGGGGCCTTTTTCTTAAAAAATTTTCAAGGCTTGGACCATGGCGTCCTAAAGGATCATCCGGAGGCATAAATCTGAAAGCAAGCAAATGAAGATGTGAATGTCTTCCCTCTTGACCCCACTAGCCCTGACTAAGGATTTCAGACCTTCACCATATCTTCACTATATTATTGTTGTAGCCTTCTAATTGTCCTTCCTGCCTCAACTTTACCTTCTGAAATCCAGCAGTTCTTCCCTTTGTTCCCACGCTATCATATAGAAAGA
Source organism: Chrysochloris asiatica (assembly GCF_000296735.1). NCBI lineage: Eukaryota > Metazoa > Chordata > Mammalia > Afrosoricida > Chrysochloridae > Chrysochloris > Chrysochloris asiatica. The sequence goes on from NW_006408670.1 coordinate 2,321,333, forward strand.
ATAATTTTTCTCTGTGCATCATTCTTCCATGGACTATATATTTCAGTCATACTGCCATGCTTGATGGTTCCCTCACAAGCCTTCATACTTGTATTCATGATGTTTCCATCACCTGCAACACCCCGTTTACTCTGTAAACTTTATCTCAATTGTCATCTCTTCTCTAATGTAAAGACAAAAGCACTTAAAAATACCTGTACTATAACATTTATCACAATGCATTGCAATTGCCTATGCTTTTCTTTTCTCTACTAGATTTTGAGGCCTTTAAGGATGAGTTTCTGTTCCTTATCCAGCCTTTTATCTCCATGGCAACAGACATAACACATGGCACATAGTATGTACTCAGTAAATGTCTATTGCAATGAAATGAAAACTATTCCTAGTGGTAACTTGGATAGAAACTATTCAAAGCCTACTAGAAAGAAACATACTTGTCATTAACAAAAGAATACATCAGCAACCTCTCCTCTATAAATTTCTTCCATTCTGGCTTTTCAACTTGAAGGTCTCGGTAGTTATCGTTGGACACAATGATGCCATCAGAATCAAAAGCTAGTTTGACTATGAACCGGTCATCATAGCAGACAACTCTTCTGCCCTGGACCCTTCGGGATGGAGTGAACACAAGAATCTTTTTCTTCTCCAGTTTACGTAGGATATCTTGATCTGTCAAAATATGGATTACATGCCACAAAGTAGAAATCATCTTTGGAAATTAATTAATAGAATTTTATAAATATTACAAATACAAAGTTGGCACTAGATGAATGTATTATTTACTCTTAGATAGTAAGTTGGCTGTACTCCTGGTTATGGTACCAATTTAGATTGTGACCCTAAGCAAGTCACCTTCCCTTTGAATTTCAGTTTTCTATTAAATAAAATGAAGGAACTGGATTCAATGACATCTAAGTTTTTAAGACTTCCTTGAAAAGTGAGAAATTACACCAATAACCCACATTATTATTTTTATAACATTTAATAACGAGGCAGAACTTTAATAGCAAAGCAAAAGTGCACTTGAAAAGGGTCACACAGCTCTTAGTAGGAAGAGCAGATCCTTAACAATAGTGGTTTAGAGTTATTTATGCAGCATTCAGGCCATTCCCTGAGTGGCCTTTGCTGAGGAAGGAACATTGCTCTAGAGGTGAGTTATCAGATGACTGGCCGGAGTAGAGTCAGATGGATAGCTGCTGCCCCATTTCAAAACGGGAACAAAAGCTGACCATCAGCTGGCCGGCCTGCATGTAGATAGGTGGTTAGCTGCTATCTCATTTAAAAATGGGACTGTTCAGTCACCCTCCTTGCTGGAACCTAACACTTCCCCCTGAGAGAAAGGGGGAAAGGTCATCGATCATCTTTAGGCTAGTTCCTGCTGAGCAGGACATAGTCCTGTCTGCTCAAAGGGTAACAGGCACCTCTCCTAAATGCTCCTTGGGAAGGTCAATGGTGTTGAGTGGGATGGGTGGCTATCCATGCAAAATCATCAACTTGACATGGAATTGCTAGAGCCTGAAACTTAAATTTAAGTTTAAACTAACAAGTAGGTTAAATATGCAGGGCCCAAACACACATAATGCTATTATTGTTAGCAATGGCTCTATTAAGGGCCCTATCCATAGGAATCTATTTTAACAATATTTTAACCATTCCCACCAGGACTTTTCCTGTGTCTTAGCATAAATTTTAGGGCAGAGGGCTTTAGAGGCATAGGAACATGTATCCTTGTAACCTGCATTCTTTATACTTGTTTTGTCCTTTGGCTGGAACTCTTTTTGACTGTTGAAATAAAAAGAGCAGTAGGCAGTGTAGGCATACTCTTTTATAGTGTGCTTCACTTTACTGCACATTGTAAATATAGCATTTTTTAAAAAATTGAAGGTATGTGGCAACTCTGTATTGAGCAAGTCTATCTGTGCCATTTTTCTAATAGCAAGTGCTCATTCTGTCTCTGTGTCATATTTTAATAATTCATAAAATAGTTCAAACTTTTTCATAATGCTATTGCACACTTAATGGACTATATATTACAATATAGTGTATTGTTGTTACTAAGTGCCATGGAGTTGGTGCCAACTCATAGCAACCCTATAAAGGATTTCCAAGGAGTGGCTCATGGGTTTGAACTGCCAACTTTGTGGTAAGTAGTCCAGTGCTTATCCTACAGCACAACATCAGGACTCCACAGTGTAGTGTAGGCATAACTTTTATATGCAGCTGAAACCAAAAGATTGTGTGACTCTCTTTATAGCAATAGTCATTTTATTGTAGTGGTCTGAAACTGAGCCTAATCTATCTCTGAGGTATATTTGTAGTCTGTCAGGAGGAGAGTAAAGCATCTTTCCTAGAGACTCACATTTTCTAGTTTTGCTGGAAGGAAGGCCAAAGCTAAGGAGAAATATCAAGTTGTAGCATGTAAATATGGATTCACTTTCCTCTTGTTTCCCTAACTGCTAAGGATAAAGCTGGTTTGAGCAGGGCCAGGATCCACTCTCACGCTATGACTAGAAACCTTGCAGCTGCTGACAGACAGCGCCACATACAACTCTGACAGCCATTCATTAGGCTCTCCTATTAGACACACTGGGCAACAGAGGAATGGGAGTCTGTAATCTGTATGCTCTCAAAATTCTGTTGTAAGTGAATATAATGACTGTATTGCCATTAGGGTGGCATTATGACTTGTCTTGGCCTTCAGCACTTTTGCCTTCATGGGCCCATTACTCCACAAAGAAATATTAAAACATTATAGTTTATGACCCTGTTGATATAAAGACAAATACAATCCAGCTAGAATGATTAGCATATATTCATTGCTATTATATTAATTTTCTTTCTAAGTTTAAAAGAAAATAATGCTGAACCATTCTTGTGGTCTCCTAACAGTATTATGGACCCTATATGCTGGGTCTACTGGGTTTCATGGATAACTTAGCTCTGACTGCCACAGGGATC
>NW_006408670.1:2324390-2347940 GCF_000296735.1 Chrysochloris asiatica
TATCCCCTGATTTGCAAACCTCTACAACCATTTCTCTAGGACAGGATGAGATCCATTGTCTATTATGGTTACTTTAGTCTTGGAAAAATCAGTTATGCTCACAACCAAATTAATGCTCCTTCTAGTTTAAAGTGTAAAGTTGAATAGAAAAATACTCCCTTTTTTTCAATGTGTGCTTTATCCTTTGCTGAGTTGAAGTTGTCTCTATGTAACTACCTTAGATCACAAAGCAATAATAGGAAAAAAAATTACAAAAATTAAATACACTAAATAACTTAGAAGAATAATTACTCAACTGTGACAATTAACCTTTCCCCAAACTATTTTTCTACCTTTGTTTCTGGATGAGTAGAAATGTCATATTTGAACTACTACCTGTAATTGGTGCATCAGGGCGGGATTGCTCCTTTCTCCATGCAGGCACAAATACAGTAATATCTTTATGGCCTTTATCTAGAAACCAGTCCACAGCAAGTTGTATTCCTCTGCAGGAGAATCCTTCCTTATTCCCATGACTTTAGGAAGATAGAGAATAAGAGATAGGATTGATAACAATTAGACAAGAAATACTCTTAACAGACTTTTTTTTTTTTTTTTAATAGGAAAGGATTAACAATTGATGGGGTTTCCCCTTGATGATGTAAAAGAATATGTTTTTAAAAGAGCAAATCAAATATATTTTTTTATTCAGTCATTACAAAAATGGCCATTATTATTATTATTATTATTTCATTTGAGGTTGTTGCTGTTGTGTGCCATCGTGTTGGTTCTAACTTGAGAAGTAGTTGGTAGCAGTCCAGTCCTACAGTGCCACACCAGGACTCATTTTAGGTTGTTTTTATTGAGGTTAGGGATGGCTAATTGTTGTTGTTAAGTGCCATCGAGTTGGTCCTGATTCATAGCGACCCTGTATAGGGTTTCCGAGGAGCAGCTGGTGAGTTTGAATAGCTGAACTTGCTGTTCAAACTGACTTTGCAGACAAAAGCTTATCCTACAGCTCCACACTAGGGATGGTTAATTACAACTCCTAATGTATAGCAGCCCTGGTAGCTATTACTTACCACTAGTTTCATTTTTCCTTTGTTTGTACTAACACTTTCTTTTTAAAAATTCAGCTACTCATAACATGTGCAAGTAAAATAATAGGTATATAAAGGGTATATAAATGATTAGTTGGAGATGAATCTTTAACATATTTTTAGTGTTTGTTTCTAAGATTATACAAAAAGAAACCAATAAATACTGACTGAAAATGCTTATTACGTATGTTAATTTAATTAAATACATTGCATGAATGAAAGTCACATTCTTAAGAATTTTAAGATTTGGGAAATGCTCACAGTATAAAGTTAAAAGAGAAAAGAAAGGATGCAGACTATAATATAATCCAAATTCTATAGAAGAAAATATAGCTTAAGCTTAGGAAAAAAACTAGAAATAGCTACATCAAAATATTAATAATTGCTATTCTCAATGAGAGTGACTTAATACTTTATCTAGTTCCAAATGTAAAAAATAAAGTATTCCTTTTTTTTCTGAAAACAAGTTTTATTTAATTGATAGTATAAATACATTATATAACATTTAAAATTAAAAGTGGGGGTGAAAAACAATAGTTACTTCCCATGGCATTGGGAAGATCTTGGTGGTAAGTTGCAAGCTCTCCAGCTAGATATAGGACTGATAAATCATTTTGAATTTGTTCACTTGTCAAACGTTTAATTCTGAAAGGTGGACCTCACATCCTGGTTCTTTGGACATCCCGTAGCTAGAATATGTCTGGTCAATAAGAACAATGACCTTCGTGGCAAGCTGGATGTCCTGTCACCTCACTAGAGGGAAGGTGACCTCTACTAAGCTCTGCCCCATTGTCAGGTTTGACACCAGAGGTTTTTCTTTTGCTACCAAAGGTTCCCTCTAGTGTTTACAACTGCTGTTTCACATCTTCTCTGCTCCACCCAAGGTTGTTCAGGTGGTGGTGACATTTTCCTAGGGCAGGGGAGTTTCTGACCACACGTGAGCTTTACTAAAACATCACATTATTACTGTTTCAGACTGGGCTCCTACTGCTTGTTATTTGTTTAAATGAGGAACTTCACGACTCGACATCATGGCTCTTTTCAGTTTATTGCATGAAGGAGTTACACTAGTCCAAGTTAAAAGTGGACCCCAAATTGTTACATTATACAAGCTGTGACGTTTTAAACCTGTGGCAAGGGACAGCAGGAAATTTTCTACTCATTGAAAGGAAATCCTCACTTAAGCTTCAGTGAGCCACAAGCACTTAAAACCCAAGAACCTTCAGCTGGCCATCCTTAGCCAGTTCAATCTCTACAAGGAACTGGCATATGTCCTTGTACTTGTCACCCTGTAGCTGAATTACTTCAACATATTCTGGATGCTCATTTACAGTACCACTGCAGGCAAATTTCTTCCTAAAAGCCTTCACTAGTTTTTTTTTGTTTTTTTTTATCGTAATCATCAGCAATCCCTCGGACAGTAATAAGGGTCTTCCTGCTGTTTCTCTGTTGAATTCTTATATGGGTATAATCTTCAGTCCCAGCAGGAAGCAGGCCATCACCCTTACTTGAACCGGCAATGGAGTCTAAGGAGTAGAGGTTCAGGATAGCGGACATACAATATGATTCATTTTCCTCGGTGGAAACGGCCTGCGGAAGTCAGCGGCAGGAGAAGGTGGGTGCGGAGGACCAAGTGTCCGGAAGCGAAGGGGCTCGCGGGGGAGACTGCTGAGTCCTCGGCGGTGGATCAGTGACTGAGGCAAAGTATTCCTTTTATAAACAGAACATGATGTAAAAAGAGAAGAAATTCTATCAAATTACTTATAGGAATACATGTTGTGAAAGCTTTAAAAGCCAAGCAGAATTCATCTGACTAGAAATCAGAAGAGGAAAAAATCAGCAGATAAATTGTAAAAAAGAGAAAAAGATATAGTTATCGTTATCATCTTAAAACTTAAAAATGGTATCATAGATTTGTGCCCAGATCTGGTGCTGTGACATATTCATAAACCATATAAATTATAGTTAGTTAAACAGATTAGATCACCACTTCTCTGTCAATTTGTGTACTGTGGTAGCTTGTGTGTTGCTTTGATGCTGTAAGCTATTCCATGGGTATTTTAAATACCAGCAGGATCACCCATGGTGGACAGGTTTCAGATGAGCTTCCAGATGAAGACAGATTAGGAATGAGAGACAGACTACTTCTGAATATTTAGTCACTGAAACCTTATGAACAGTAGTGGAACACTGTCAGATATAGTGCCAGAATATGAGCCCCTCAGCTGGAAGTCACTCTAAATGCGACTGGCTAAGAGCTGCCTCCTAAAAGTAGAGTTGACTGTGATGATCCGAAAGGATTAAAGTCCTCGGGACATTAATTTGATGATGGGGCACAACTCAAAATGAAGAGAAAAAGCTGTGAAAACCCATCAATAATTGGAACATGAAATGCATGAAGTATGAATCTAGGAAAATTGGAAATTGTCAAAAATTGAATGGAACACATAAAACAACTATATAATAGGCATTAGTGAGCTGAAATGGACTGGCATTGGCCATTTTGAATCTGACAATCACATGGTTTACAATGTTAGAATGACAAATAGAAGAGAAATGGTGTCACATTCATCATCATAAAGAACATACCAAGATCTGTCATGAAGTACAATGCAGTCTGTGGTAGGATAATATCCATATGCCTAAAAGGAAGGGCAGTTAATGCCACTATTATTCAAATTTACGCATCAAACATGCAATTGATCAATCATGCAATCAAGATTGAAATGCAAACGTTGGAAACAAAGAATAATGATCAGTGATAGAACCTATGCTGGAGATCACATGATAGAATTTTGCAAGACCAATGATGTGTTCATTTCAAAAACCTTTTTTAAACAACATAAAAGATGACAATACAAGTGAACCTTACCAGATGGAATACACAGAAATCAAATTGACTGTACCTGTGGAAAGAGACAGTGGAAAAGTTCCATATCATCAGCCTAAACAAGGCCATAGGCAGACTGTGGAACAGCCCATCAATTGCTCATATGCAAATTCAGGCTGAAGCTAAAGAAAATAAAAACAAGTCCACAAGAGCCAAAATATGACCTCGAATATATCTCATCTGAATTCAGAGATCATCTGAACAACGGATTTAATGAGTCACACACTAAAGGCCGAAGACAAGAAAAGTTGTACAATAACATCAAGAATATCATACAGGAAGAAAGCAAAAGGTCATTAAGAAGACAAGAAAGAAGGAAAAGATCAAAATGGATGTTAGAAAAGACACTGAAGCTTGCTCTCCAGTGTACAGATGCTAAAGTAAATGCAAGAAGTAAGGAGGTATAAGAGTTACACAGAAAATTTCAAAGGTCAGATCAAGAAGACAAAGTCAAATATTTTAACGAAATGTGCAAAGACCTGGAGTTAGACAACCAAAAGGGATGCACACACTCACATTTTTCAGGCTGAGGGAACTGAAGAAAAAATTCAAGCCTTGACTTTCGTTATTGAAGGATTCTCTGGGCAAATTATTGAATGATGCAGAAAGCATCAAAAGAAGATGGAAGGAATACACAGAGTCACTGTATCAAAAAGAAATGGTTGATGTTCAACTGTTTCAAGAGGTAGCATATGATCAAGAGCCAATGATACTGAAGGGAGAAGTTCAAGGTGCATTGAAGTAATTGGCAAAGAACAAGTCACCTGGAATTGATAGAATACAAATTGAAATCTTTCAATGAAGTGAGCCGGCACTGGAGGCACTCACTCATCTCTGCCAAGAAATTTGGAAGACAACTACCTGGCCAACTGACTGGAAGAGATCCATATTTGTGCCCATTCAAGAGAGAAGTAATCCAATAGAATGAAGAAATCATTGGGCAATATCATTGATATCCCATGAGAGCAAAGCTTTACTAAAGGTAATACAAAAATGGCAGCAAACACTACTTTTGTATTTGTTCCTCATATGCATGCAAAAGTTTGACAGTAAATAAGGAATACCGTAGAAGAATTGATGAATTTGAGTGTTGGAGGAGAATATTGAAAGTACCATGGACTGACAAAAGAACAAATAGATCTATATTGGAAAAAGTACAGCCAGAATGGCTATTCTTAGTCTCTCATAATTAGGACATATTGTCAGGAGGGACCAGTCACTGGAGAAGAATATCATGTTTGGTAAGGTGGAGGGTCAAAGAAAAAGAGGAAGACCCCCAGCGAGATGGATTGGCATTCAGTGGGCTCAAATGTAGCAATGGTTGTGAGGTTGGCCCAGGACCAGGAAGTGTTTCATTCTATTGTGCATAGGGTCACTGAGTTAGTACGGGCTCGATGGCACCTAACAACAACAACAAACAGCTGGGATAGTAAAACAAATTATTATATTAGAATAAATATTGATGGTAAACTAAGACTGATTAAAAAAAAAAAAAAAAAAAAAAAAGCATACTTCCCTAAGAATACTTTTTAAGATCAATAATGTGATGAAATTCCTCACTCTTTCACTGGCATTTACTCACTCTGCTACAACAGAAATTGGCTCTAATTTTATCCCATTGTTTTATCAGTCTTGAAGCACATTGCAAATTTTATTCAATGCCATTTTTAACAGTTCCAACCATACACTAATTCCATTTTAAAGTCCCCAGCATATGTTAATCATGTTTAAAATCCCCAGTACTGCAAAACAATTACATTACTCTATTGAAAGTTGACAACATTTAAGAGAAAAAAAGAAAAGAAAAAGAAAATATATTTAACTTCCAATACACTGCACAGTATTCCAAAGATTACTACTTCTTGTACCTAAAAAAGTTGAACAACAAGGAAATTGGGCAATCCCACAGATCTTAAAGGAGCCCTGGTATGGTTCTGAAGGATAGATACACAAGATCGGCTTGAACCACAGTGTTGGTGGTTCACACTCACCAGCCACTCCTGGGAAACCCTATACAGGGTCGCTATGAGTTAGAACTGGACAACAATAACAACAACATAGACCTTAAAGGGTCTGTGGGATTGTCCAATTTGGGTGAACCCAGTATGAAACAAGAATGTAGAGAATATATCCAGCTGTGATTATTCTTAGTCCCATAGGGCAGGTAAATATAAAGAATAATATGAACTTGGGAAGATGATCACAATTGCCATAAGAAGGGGAATTTGGAGGAAGAGAATGGAATTTGAATTCTTTTGACTCTGCAGTGCTATAAAAATATGTCTTCTCACAAATACAGTCTAAGTCAAGAAACAAATACAAAAGTAGTGTTTGCTGTTGGATACTCCACCTTTATATTTTATATTGACAAATAATTTTTAACATTTCAAAAGTAACATATGCTCATAGTGTAAAATCTGGAATATGCATATATATATTGTTGTGAAGTGCCATCAGGTCAATTCTGACCCATAGCAACCCTGTATAGGGTTTCTGAGGAACAGCTGGTGAGCTTGAACCTTGCAGTTAAAACGGATTTGCAGTCTGCCGCATTAACCCACAGCATCACATACCAAGACTCTCTATATCTATCTATCTATCGATCGATCAATCGATAGAGGAAATCTATAGGAAAGTGCTACAGTAACAATCAAATAGAATAGAAATAGCATTGGAAACAATTCAAACTTGCAAAAAGAGGTCCAAAAGATTAATAATAAAATATCAGAAATAGACAATACACTGAAAGGGCAAAGGAGTAGAATTGAAGAGATGGAAGCCAGAACTAGTGAGCTGGAAGACAAATCTCTCAATACTGCTTAGAAGAGCAAGCAGAAAAAGGGATAAAAAATCTGAAGAAAGTCTAAGATTCATCTTGGGCAACATGAAGAGGAATAACTTAAGAATTATTGGCATTCTGGAACAGCATGTATCACCCAAGTCCACAGAGGACATAGTTGAAGAGCTGTTGGAAGAAAATTTCCTTAACATCATGAAAAACAAAAAGATAAGCATTCAAGAAGCTCAACGAGCCCAAGGAAGGATAGACCTCAAGAGAAAATCACCAAGACATATCATAGTCAAGCGCTTCAAAATCAAAGATAAGGAAAGAATCCTGAAAGCAGCTAGGGAAAAGAGAAGTGTTACTTACAAAAGCAAGAAAATAAGATTAAGTTCTGATCTTTCAGCAGAAACCTTACAGGTAAGAAGGCAATGGGGAAAACCCTGAAAGAAAGAAAGAAAAAAACCCCAAAAAAACCTGTAAACCAATAATTGTCTACACACTAAATCTGTCAATTAAATATGACAGTGTAATAAAAACATCCCAGGATAAACAGAAGCTAACGGACTTTGTCAAAGCCAACCCAGCACTTCAAAACATCTTAAAGGGAGTTCTTTGAACTGAGGACCAACAAGAACAGACAACAACTAGAGATTGAAATATGTGGCAACACAACCTAGAACTCAATCGACAGATGTAAGAGTCCAGAACAGAATATAACTACAAGCATGAATTCAGAGGATCTGAGAGGTCAGTCTATGGTCATAACAATTGCAATTTTAAAGAAGGTAAAAATATGGAAATATAAGAACAGAGATCCAGGTGATGAGGAGGTCAGGTAGTTTGCAGTGTAAAATAGACTCTTTAAAATGGAGGAAAAAGTTAATAGAATATAGAGTAACCACAAAGAAAATTAATATTTCACAACATAACAAGAAAATGAAAATCCAAGAACATGGAAACATTAAAAATATGACACTTAAGAAAAGATACCCATACTAAAAGAAAAAAAAAAAATTTTTTTTTTCTTTATTGGCTACCAGGGGTGGAGGGAGGGGATGATAGAGCACATGTTAAGTGACAGACACATCATAGTTCAGATGTTGGGGAGGGCAATACACAAGAAGGGGGAAGGTAATGAAAGAGCAAGGTAGATAGGGGAACAGTTAGTCAAGTTTGCATGTGCTAGATGGGACAGAGGTAAATAGTGGTGTATGCTCAACTTTGGAACAATAGGGCTCTGTGATACAGGGATCTAGGCATAATCTGAATGGGTAACAGAGGGGAAATAATGTTAAGATGCTTGACTGTCTTATGAATGTTTGTTTCCCTTGCGTGGGATAGAAAATGATGTCGCGAATCATGATTACAGAAAACTTGTAAACCTATCTTCAGCATATTACTGATTAGAATACTTAAAATGGGTTCTAGAACTGCCCCAGTGAAATAGGCTTCTTCCGGAGCATTTGTTGTGTATAGGACGTTAGATGGACTCCTGAACCCAATCCAGAACTTTCTGAGGTGGGACATTCCCACTTGAAAGGACATGCACACCAGTCTGGAGAGGCTAGAAAAACAGAAGATACTTCTTGAAAGAAAGAACAGTCAATTGAAAGCAAAAAATGGCAGTCTGATTGGCTATTACAAGAACAAGCAAGCTTTTTTTGCAGGCACACCATCAAGGTAAGTAATCAAGTTCCTTCAGGACAAACCTCCTCCAAGACTGAAACTCAAATGGAACACATGAGCAGGCATGTAAGCTTGTTGGCAACCACATTGGTCTACTGGTGAGTGGAAGAGGGAGGAAGGCAGCAATGAAGATACGGGCTGAGTACGACCACATTTCATAGACTCCTGTCGACCTGGAGATGAGAGAGAGAAGAGGAAGGGCTGGTTGTTGTGAAGTGTGCTGAGACCTGAGGACTCCTAAGCCCATGGACAAGGACCTAGCCACAGAGGTCTAGTGCCAAGAGTGAAGTGTCCAGCTGATATGAGACACACAAGAACACCCTAACTTGTAGGTAGTACCCATTTGACCTAGCTTCAATGGCTTGATGATCAGAACTCAAATAGAGGAAGATAAAGAAATTTGATAAAGGCAACAAGTGCAAATTGCTACAATTTAACAAACTTGACCTATACTTATGGATGTAGTAGCTCAAAATACCAACTGAGAAGGAAGGAGTGTTCACATCAAGGATCAAACATATCCCCTGTACACAGGGTTGATAGGGATGGGCAACTTAGACATTGGCTACCTAAAATTGGGGGGGGGGGCGTGGAGAGAGCAATAAAGGTAAGAAGTGACTGGCTTTCAAGTTTTCAAGAGGGAGTTTAGTTTCAGAGTGCAGGGGAAGGTAGAATCCACACTGAACAGCTTTCATCTTGTCTAGATAGGTCTGGTGAAAGGCGATGGGGATTAAAATTCTTATGTGATTAATTGTTACCATGACTAATTTCAATGACTGATTACTGCAACTGTAAAGGTAGAAGTTTTGTAACATAAAGGGAGAAGTAGTTAATCTTACATTCCAGGAACAGAAGACCCTAGCTCTATCAAGGGAGAAGAGCATGAGCGGAATGTGGGACCCTATCCAGAGACATAGTGACAGCAGAGATGGAGAAAAAGATGATGGCATGGAGAGATAGAGCAGCTGAGGACTCTAGACTCATGGAAAGAGAGGCAGCCAGTAGGCAGGCTTGCAGTATGTGTCCTTTGGTTGTTTAAATATATATTCCTGAGTGATTTTGTATACATACAAAAAAAAACCAAAAAAAAAAACCCAGAGGGAATAGAAGCAAATACTGTTGAATGGTGATGCATGGAAGGGATTGTAATCATTGCAATGATACGAAATACAATAGGAGGAGTGCAAAACTGATGTTCTCCCATGTAAACTATCACTCAATGCACACTATAAAGCTTAAAAGAAAGAAAGAAAGAAAGAAAGAAAGAAAGAAAGAAAGAAAGAAAGAAAGAAAGAAAGAAAGAAAAAATTGTAACATACCCTTGTTGTTGTTATTAAGTGCCATCGAGCTGGTTCTTGCACATAGCAACCCTGTATAGGGTTTCCTAGGAGCGGCTGGTGAATTTGAACTGCCGATCTTGCAGTTCAAACCAACTTTATAGTCCAGTGCATTAACCCTCAGTGCCATACCAGGACACCAACATACCCATGTTGTTGTTGTTAAGTGCTGTCGAGTCGGTTCCGACCCATAGCGACCCTGTTGTAGGGTTTCCGAGGCTGTAAATCTTTACAGAAGCAGAAATCTCCATCTTTCTCCTGCTGAGCAGCTGGTAGTCTCGAACTGCTGACCTTAAGGTTCGCAGCCCCATTTTTAACTACTATGCTACCAGAGTACTCCATTAAACCTATACTAAAATGATAGTAAGAATCAGTAGGTACTTTCAACATTTATCAAGATATCAGTGAAGACCAACATAAGGACCAACTATACAAAGTTTGTTGTTAAGTGACTTTGAGTTGGTTCTGACTCATAGTGACCCTTTATACGTTTTCTGAGGAGCAGCTGGTGGGTTTGAATCCCCAACATTTCAGTTCACAGTCCAGTAGTCATTCAACAGAGCCACAACAGGACTCGAAACTTTCATGCTCAAAAAATATTGAAGGAATTAATCATTACAACAAAACTGGAAACTAAAGCAATGCTTGCAAAAGCACCCGTTTCTGCCCAAATCCACAAAAGGTCTTTTTGCATTTCAAAAATCTAAAATGCCTCGAACCTACAAGTCAAAAACAAAATGTCTCGATGATGCTATGGTTTACTTCCTCCTGTAAACTGGTTTGGAAATATATTGAAAGACAGATTCTCATACCAAATTCTGCCTAGCAGTTAGGTCACTGGCCTCATCCTGAATGAGAGTCTAAAATCAGAGGTGATGGGTGTGTGTAAATAGAGAAGTCTGAACATAAAGCCTTAACTTCATTTTTAAATCCTGACACGAGTCTAGAATACATTTTGAATTTTAAAGTTGCCTTTTCTAACAGCAGTTCCTTTAAACTTGATGCTGATCTAACCAACCCACTACTATTCAACTGCATCTGATTCATAGTGACTGTAAATCAGGTTTCTGACACTAAATCTTTACAGGACCAGATAGCTTCATCTTTATCCCAAGGAGTGGGTTTGAACCAATGACCTTGCAGTTAGCTGCCCAACATATACTCTAAAGGAAGCCTTTTATTTTTTGTCCACTATCGTCTGGCAGGTGCAGGATAACAAATCTGATCCCCATAGTGTCTTTTTTCTATGATCAAACAGCTGCAAGATGTTTATGCCTGAAAAGTCTTGATGTGCAGCATTATTAGTAAATTTTTACAATGGATCCACAGGAAGAGATACAATTGAGAAAACAATTTTAATAAAAAAAAAACACCTTTACTAGAAAAAAACTTTACTGCCAATGTTCTGTGACCATTCTATAATAAACTGAACAGCATATACACTTGAGATTATGTACCCTTAACTAATCCTGTAATCCCACTTACAGCATAGATCTATTCTTGCTAAGTACCCACCCTTAGATATCCTTTCTTTGACTCCCCTGATTGTCTTTCAGTCAATCATGATTTTATAGCTTTAGTTCCTTCCTGCTTCAAGAATGGTCTCTTCTTCATTGTCTGATGAAATTCACTTTGTGAATCTGGAAGTCTTCCTAGTCCGTCTGTCTCTGAATTTTCAATGAATCTCTTAATTTAGTTTCACAGAGTGAGTTTTCACTCTAGAACAAAACATAGAAATCACCATTTGTCTTTCACTGGTTAACTGCATCATTCTGATTGCTGTATAGTATTATATGCAGGTCATTTAACTTTATTGTTACTATGCTTCTTGTTCCCCTCATTAAAACAAGGAAGTTATCTAGTCTGCTTTACCTACCTTGTCATGATTTAAAAGATCTGAAAAGGGAAATCTGTAAATGTATTCTCTGCTACTAAGCCAAATCAAATCCACTGCCATCAGGGTGATTACAACTCATAGTGACCTAAATAAGGTGTCTATGATCTTTACAGAAGGAGAAAACCTCATCTTTCTCTTATGAAACAGCTGGTTGATTTGAACCACTGACTTCATAGTTAGTAATCCAGTGCTTGTCACCTGCTACTAAGACAGTTGTCAGATATTCTTACTAACACTAATATCCACATACTATTGAATAATGTGATATAATATGAAAGAGTATTGGAGTCAGATTCAGGTTTCAATAAAAACTTTGTCATTTATTACCTGTGTTGTTGCTGTTGTTGTTGTTAAGTGCCGTTGAGTCAGTTCCAACTCATAACAACCCTGAATAGGGTTTCTGAGGAGGAGTGACTGATGGGTTTAGACCACTGACCTTGTGGTTGACAGTCCAGTGTGTATCCTACAGCGCCACACCTGTGTGGCCATGGACAAATACTCAACCTTTCTGAACCAGAGTCTCCTTATCTGAAAAAATGAGGCTAATAAGATTTACAGTGAGGATTAAATCAAAGATACAAAAGTACCTGGCATAAAGCATAGATATTTATAAATGTTAGGTTCAGTTAATTCACTGGAAGTCAGAAGACAAATTCAATTTCTTACTTTGAGGATTAAACAGGGATTGTTGTTGTTAGGTGCTCTAGAGTCGGTTCCGACTCCTAGTGACCCTATGCACAGCAGAATAAACACTGCTCGGTCCTGCACCATCCTCACAATTGTTATTTTTGAGCCCATTGCTGTGCCATGGTGTTAATCCATGTGGTACGGTATCTTCCTCTTTTTTTGATGACACTCCAATTTGTCCTTCTCCCAGGACTGGTCCCTCTGGATAACATGTCTGAAATATGAGAGGCAAAGCCTTGCCATCCTTGCTTCTGAGGAGCATTCTGGTTGTACTTCCAACACAGATTTGTTTGTTTTTCTGGTAGTGCATAGTATTTTCAAAATATTCTTCTCCAACACCATAACTCAAATGCATCAATTCTTCTACAGGCTTTCTTATTCATTGTCTAACTTTCACATGCATATGAGGCAATGGAAAATACAATAGCTTGGAACAGGTGACCCTTAGTTCTCAAACTTGTACAGCAGATTTGACTAATGCAATACATAGTTTGATTTATTGACTGCTGCTTCTATGAGTGTTGATGGTTGATCTGAACAAAATGACGTCTTTGACCATTTTAATCTTTTCTCCATTTATATAAATGTTGTTTATTGGTCCAGTAGTGAGGATTTTTCTTTTCTTTACATTGATGTGCAAGCCACATCAAAGTCTTTAATCTTCTCAGTAAATTTTTTAAGTCCTCTTCACTTTCAGCAAGCAAGGTTGTATCATCTGCATATTGCAGGTTATTAATGAGTCTTCCTTCAATCCTGATGCCACGTTCTTCTTCATATAATCCAGCTTGTAGCATTGCTTCTCAGTATATAGACTGAATAAGTATAGTGAAAAAATACAGCCCTGTTGCATGCCTTTCCTAATTTTAAACCATTTATTATTCCCTTGTTATGTTCGAATGACTGCCTCTTGTTCTACATATAGGTTCCTCTTGAGCACAATTAAGTGTTCTGGAATACCCATTATTTGCAATGTTATCCATGACTTGTCATGATCTACACAGTCAAAGCCTTCGCATAGTCAATAAAGCACAAGTAAACATCTTTTTGGTATTTTCTGTTTTCAGTCATGATACATCTGACATCAGCAATGATACACCTAGTTCCCTGTGCTCTTCTGAATCCAGCTTGAGTTTCTAGCAGTTACCTGTCGATGTACTGTTGCAGCTGCATTTGAATTATCTTTAGCAAAATTTTACTTGCATGTGATATTAATGATATTTCTTCATTTGTTGATATCCACATTCAGTTAGATCACTTCTTTTTGGAATGGGCACAAATATGGAAATCTTCCAATCAGTTGGTCAAACAGCTGCCTTCCAAATTTGTTCGTATAAATGAGTGAGTGCCTCCAGTGCTGCCTCAGCTGATTGAAAGATTTAAATTTTTATTCTAGCAATTCCTGGAGCCTTGCTTTATGACAATACCTTCAGTGCAGTTTTGACTTCTTCCTTCAGTACCACCAATTCTTGATCATATGCTATGTCTTGAAATGGTTCAATAGCGACTATTTCTTTTTGATACAGTAACTCAGTGTATTTCTTCCATCTTCTTTTGATGCTTTTTGCATCATTCAATATTTTACTAATTTTTGTTGTTGTTATTAAGTTCTGTCAAGTCGGTTCAGACTCATAGCAAACCTGTATAGGGTTTCCTAGGAGTAGCTGGTGAATTTGAACTGCCGACCTTGCAGTTCAAACTGACCTTTCGGTCCAGTGCATTATCCAACAGTGCCACACCAGGACTCCATTTCAATATTGTGAGTAGAGGTTTGGATTATTCATCAGTCCTCTTGGATTTGAGAAATGCTGAGTGTGTTCTTCCCTTTTGGTTTTCTAATCCCAGTTCTTTGCACATTTCATTATAATACTTGACTTTTTCTTCTCAAGCTATCTTTCATATTTTCTGTTCAGCTCTTTCACACCTCATTTTTTCCATTCACTTCAGTACCTCTATATGTAAGAGCAAGTTTCAGAGTCTTTCGCTGTTCTCTCTCTCTTTTTTTTTTTTTGTACATAAACACATGTAAACATTTATTTTCTTTTTACGCAAGTGGAACCACACTATTTATATTCATTTCCTTTCAAAATCTATCATCAACATCTTTCCAAGTCTTTAAATATCTGGCATCATTTTTTTTTTCACTTTTTTCCCCAAGCTTTTATTGTGAATTGAGTAATAGTTTACATGGGAGAACATCAGTTTTACACTCATTGTTTCATTGCAATGATTACAACCTCCTCTGTGCATCATCATTCAACAGTATTTGCTTCTATTCCTTCTGTAGTTTTGTTTGTTTGTTTTTTATGTACACAAAAACACTCAGGAATATATCATCATTTAAACAACCAAAGGGCACACTCTGCAAGACTGCCTCCTGGCCGCAAGCACCAGCCTTTCTCTTTCCATGAGTCCTCAGATGCTCTATTTCTCCATGTCCTCAACTCTGCCTCCATCTCTGGTGTCGCTGCTTCTCTGGATAGGGTCCCACATTCCACTTGTTTTCTTCTCCCTTGATGGTCCTAGGGTCCTCAGAGTCTTTTCTGACATCCATTTTGATTATTTCTTTCTTTCCTCTTTAAATGACCTTTTGCCTTATTCCTACATGATGTTCTTGATGTCATCCCACAGCTTTTCTGGTTTTGGTCATTAATGCTTTAAATCTGTTATTGAGATGACCTCTAAATTCAGGTGGGATATGTTCTAGATCATATTTTGGCTCTCGTGAACTTGTTTTAATTTTCTTCAGCTTCAATCTTAATTTCCATAGTCGACCTTGGGCTTATTTTGGTTGATTATATTGCACTTTCCCACTGTCTCCTCCCAAAAGATGTAATCAATCTGATTCCTGTGTATTCCACCTGGTGAGGTGCACCATCACCTTTTATGACATTTTAAAAGGCTATTTGCAAAGAATAAGTCATTGGTTTTGCAAAATTCTATCATGTGATCTCCAGCATTATATCTATCACCAAGGTCATGTTTTCCAGCTACAGTCTTTCCATCCTCATTGTTTCCAACCTTCACAATCCAATCGCCAGTAATTATTAATACATCTTGGTCACATGCTTGATGAAATTCAGACTAAAGAAATTGGGAGAATTCTTCAATTTCATTGTCACTAGCTTTAGTGATTCCATGTTCTGATTATTAATGGATGTTTGCAGCTGTTTCTCTTCATTTTGAGTTGTGCCCCATCAGCAAATGAAAGTCCTGTGGGCTTTATTCCCATGGGCTTTACTCCATTCTCATCATCATGGTCAACTCTACTCTGAGGCGGCAGCTCTTCCCCAGTTGCATTTTGAGTGCCTTAAAACCCGAGAGGCTCATTTTCTCGCACTATATTTGACAGTGTTTTCTGCTATTCATAAGGCTTTCAGTGACTTACTATTCGGAAGTCGTTCGTCACTCCTTCTTCCTAGTCTGTCTTCATCTGGAAGCTCATCTGAAACACGTCCACCATGGGTGACCCTGCTGGTATTTAAAATACTGGTGGCACAGCTTCCAGAATCACCAAAACCACAGTATGACAAACTATTTACTATGCAAAGGCTTTCGATTGTGTGGATCATGACAAGCTATGGACAACACTGCAAAGTATGAATATTCCAGAACACTTAATTGTGCTTATGAGGAATCTGTACATGGAACAAGAGGCAGTTGTTCAAACAGAACATGGGAACACGGAATGCTTTTAAAATTAAGAAAAGTTTGCAACAGGGTTGTATTCTTTCACCATACTTAATCAACCTGTATGCTGAGCAAATAATCCAAGAAGCTGAGTTATATGAAGAAAAATGTGACATCAGGATTGGAGGAAGACTCATTAAAAACCTGAGATATGCAGATGATACAATCTTGTTTGCTGAAATTGAAGCGAACTTAAAATATTTTCTGATAAAGATCAAAGAGCACAGCCTTCAGTATGGATTGCATCTCAATGTCAAGAAAACAAAAATCCTCACCACTGGACCAATAAACAACATTCTTATCAATGGAGAAAAGATTGAAGTTGTCAAGGACTTCATTCTTCTTGGATCAACTATGGATCAACTATGGATACTCATGGAAGCAGCAGTCAAGAAATCAAATGATGTATTGTATTAGGCAAATATACTGCACAAGACCTTTTTAAAGTGTTGAAGATCAAAGATGTCAGGTTGAGGACTAAGGTGCACCTGACCCAAGTCATGGTATTTTCAATAACCTCATATGCATGCAAAAGCTGGACCATGAATAAGGAAGACCGTAGAAGAATTGATGCTTTTGAGTTATGGTGTTAGAGGAGAATATTGAAAGTGCTATGGGTTGCCCATAGAACCAACAAATTTGTGTTGGAAGAAGTGCAACCAGAGTGCTCCTTTTGGAGGCCAGGATGGCCAAATTTTATCTCCCATACTTTGGACATATTGTCAGGAGGGACCAGTCACTGGAGATGGATATCATGTTTGGTAAGGTGGAGGGTCAGAGAAAAAGAGGAAGACCTCCAACGAGATGGATTGGCAAAGTGACAGCCTCAGTGGGCTCAAGCGTGGCAACAATTGTGAGGTTGGCCCAGGATCGGGCAGTGTTTCATTCTGTTGTGCATTGGGTCACTATGAGTTGGTACCAACTCGATGGCACCTAACAGCAACAACAACAAGTTTAGTGATGGTGTATAAATTTGAATAATAGCATTATTAACTAGTCTTCCTTGTAGGTGTTTGGATATTATCCTATCACAGCACTATACTTCAAAATAGATCTTGAAATGTTCTTTTTGAGGATGAATACACTTCACCATTCCTCTTGAATCTGTAAATGACTGTCAGATTCAAAATGGTCATCACCAGTCCATTTCAGCTCACTAATGCCTATGATATCAATCTTTATGTGTTCCATTTCATTTTTGACATCTCCCAATTTCCCTAGATTTATAATTCACACATTACATGTTCTGATTATTAGTGGATAGTTGCAGCTGTTTCTCCTCATTTTGAGCTGTGCCCCATCAGCAAAGGAAGGTCCCGAAAGCTTTACTCCATTTGCATAATCATGGACAACTCTACTTTGTGGAGGCAGCTTTTGCCCAATCATATTTTGAATACCTTCCAACCTGAGGGGCTCATATTCTGGCATGATATCTGACAATATTCTGGGGCTATTAATAATGTTTTCATCGTGTGGTATGATATCTTGCAATGTTCTTCCACTATTTCATAAAATTTTCAGTGGTTAAACATTCAGAAGCAGTCTGCCTTTCCTTCTTCCTAGTCTGTCTTATTTTGGAATCTCTGCTGAAACTTGTCCACCATTTGTGAAGTTGCTGTTATTTCAAATATCAGTGGCCTAGCTTCCAGTGTCATAGCAACTCACAAGGCACCAGAATATGACAAATTGGCAAACAAGTGGTGGAAACAGGAATACAGACACACACACATGGTGGTTATGTGCAGTGGAGTTGGTTCAGACTCGGCGACCTTGTATAGGGTTTTTGAGGCTATAAATCTTTATGGGGGCAGAAAGCCTCATCTTTCTCCTGCGGAATCGCTGGTAGTTTCAAACTACTGATCATGAGCTTAGCAGCCCCACATGTAATCACAACGCTACTAGAGTGCCTTACATACATGCATGTATGTGTCTGTGTGTGTGTGTGTATGTTGTTGTTAAGTGCTATTGAGTCCATCCCGACTCGTAGCAACCTGGCATAGGGTATTTTAGGAGAGGCTGATGGATTTGAACCACCGAATTTGTGGTTAGCTGTCCAATGCTTCTCCTACAGCACCACAATAGGACTCTCTGCTATATATATATTATATACACTCATATATACGTATATGTCATTTAAAAAAAAAATGTCTCTTTTCTTTATCCTTTGCCTTGTGAGAGGCAGTAGATTTAATTTTCTCTGTGACACAGTGAAAATCTTGTCTTGCATATAAATAATTTTCCTAACTAACACTGTGTTTTGTAGTGAAATATTTAATGTGTTTTCTAGCCATAGTCTTTGTAAATTCCCATCAAACAACTTTTACCTGATAGGTCTGGGTAGAAGAATGTGGGGGAAGATGTAGCTGGAATATATGATTTACTTGTGAGTGATTGTTAACAAGACTGTAATTAGAAATCTAATGATGGCATTGGTCAGTGTTACTATCCTGCTGGACTTAAAAAAAAAAGCCAACTCAGAAGCAGGATGGGAGATCGCATTACTACCAAAGAAGAAGAGCCAGGAGTAGAGCACATTTTTTGGGCCCAGAGATTCTTGCACACTGAATCTCTTCATCCCAGGGACAGAAAGTTGTGACTATGGAAGAGTGACAAAGGGGCTACAGCAACAGAACTAAGAGCCAGAGAATGAGGCAGAGCTGTGGGCTACCCAGGCCATAGAACAAGTAAAGCTGAGTGACGTTGGGCAAGAGGCTTGCTTACAGAGTGATGTGCTTCTGGCACTTAATTAGGGTAGGGGAAGGGTAGGTTTTCTGACACACGGAATTAGAGCCTAGTGTCTTCTGACTGAGGCTTATGGTGGAGTGGTATGTACTCTGGGCATTTATCAGTTCCGCTAAAAAAGCTTTATAATACTGCTCCAGCAGAGAGAGCCCTGCATGTGGCATGGCAGAAGAGAGACTATCCTGATTAAGAACTGTGCTGTGAGCATTTTGTGATCCTGCATTGTAACCTGTTAACTTCCCTAATAAATCTTTAAAGGTAAATATGCTGTGTGGCCACTGCAATTAATGATCAAACCCAGATGAGTAGAGAATGTTGTGATGAGGGATGGTGGCGCCACTTTTTTTTTTTTTGCACAGTGTAAATCCAAGCAACAAGAGCTAGTTTCCTAAAGATTCAAAGCATCCAGTTCCCCATTTTAGTGTTACACTGCTCCCCTCTTGACCTTGACCCTCCTGAGTCACAGAGCAGCTTTGTACAGAATTGGCTTCTACCTGCCAAGGCATGGAGAGGGTTGCTAATCAGAGTATATTAAAATATATCTCCAGATAGCTTGCTAGGCAACTCCTGTGTATCAGAAAAGTTATGGTTCATAGGCTTGTCCTAACTCCTGCTTCCTGGTGTCTCAGTGGGAGCACATAAAAGTATATTATGTGCTGTGGGGAAATAAACCCCAAATCCACTGCAATCAAGCTGATTTCTGACTCATAATGACCCTATATAAGACAAAGTAGAACTGCTCTTTAGGGTTTCTGAGAGTGTAAATCCACATGGGAGTGGACAGCCTCATCTTTCACCCATGGAGTGGCTAGTGAGTTTGAACTGCAAAACTGCCGGTAAGTAGCCCAAAACTTAGCCCACAGTGCTAGCAGGCTCCTTCTGGGGATATAAGAGAGGCATAAAACAAAGTCCCTGTCCTCAAAGACAGTGGGATAATCAAATTAAAGCCTGGTTAGTTTAAGGCTTTTTTTTATATTCCGATTGCTTACAGACTAGTGATTCCATTGACTCCATCAAGCAACAGGGAGCAAGCTTCTGATCATGGGAAATATTTAAACCAAGGCAACTCAATGATTTAAAAGAAGGCTAACTGACATGAAATAAAGAAAAAAAAAATAGAGTATGGAATAAAGTATGAAGGTTCTACTGGTACTGTGCTGGTTTCCTATTACTGCTGTAACAAATTACCACAAATGTAGTGGCTTAAAGTAACAAAAAATATTATTCTTTTATAATTCTGGACGTCAGAAGTCTAAAATTAAGGTGTTGATAAGGCTGCATTTCTTCTTTTCCTTGCTTTATTCAGCTTTGAGAGGCTGCCCACATTCTTTGGCTCATGATCTCGTTTGCACATTTGTATAATATAACCTCTTGTATATTACTCTTTAACTACTGACTCTGATGTTATGTGTCTGTGATTACACTGAGCTCACCTATATAATCCAAGCTAGTATTCCACATTTCCAAATCATTACCTTAATCATATCTGCAAAGTCCCTTTTACTATGTAAGGTAAACAAATAAGGTTTCTGGGGACATATTTGAGGGAGGGGGCAATTACTCAACCTCCCACAGGTACTGAAATTCAGACATAATCAATGAGATCAGTAAAATCAAGGAGGTCTTTGTGGAGGTGATGCATCTTAAAGTCTACTAAGATAACATATTTTCTAGGTTGGGAAACAACATGAACAACATAATTTACATGGAGACTGTTAAAGAGTGACACAATGTAATAAGGGTGGAAAATGTGATTACATGGGAGGAGGGAAAGTTTGGATCACAAAGAGCCTTGAAGTTAGGTTGTTGTTAAGTGTCTTGTTCTGACTAACAGTAACCCTGTATGGAGTTTCCAAGTAGCAAGTGGTGGGCTTGAATCATTGACCTAGTGGTTAGCAGTCAAGTGTTTGTCCTACAGCACCACACCAGCTGGCAGAATAGCAACTGGGAGTTACTGCATGTCTCTAAGTAATACCACAAATGATATGAAAAGCAGAATTGCAGGATGATTAGACTAGCCAAGTAAGTATAGAAGAGAAGCTAACGCTGAATTGTTATGTCACCTTGGAAGCCAAAGCCAAATCCACTGCCACTGAGTTGATCCCAACTCATAGAGACCCCATAGGAGCGAATAGAACTGTCTCAGGTAGTTTCCAAAGGAGCTGTGGTAGTGTACTAGTCGGGCTGCTAATCTCATGGTCAAAACTACCACTGGGTCCATGGGGAAAGATGACGTTTTCAGCTCCTGTAAACATTTACAGCCTCAGAAGCCCTATACAGGGTTGCTATGAATCAGAACCGACTCCATGGCACATAACCACCACCATCACCATGTGGTTTCCAAGGTGGTAAATCTTGGAAGTAGATTATACCTCATCTTTCTCCTATGGACAGACTGGTAAGTTTGAACAACCTATCTTTTGGCTTAGCAGTCCATTGCTTAAACTACTGTGCCACAAGGGGTCATTTTGGAAGCATCACTGATATTGAAGATGCTTTCAAAATACCTGAAAACAATCTGGCAAGAGCTTCAAAGATAAATCAAGGGCAGGATTATTTTAATCTCTGTCCATGTACAAAAGCACAAGTCACAGACAACAATCAAGGGAATCTTAAGGCATTTTGCAAAGAAACATAATTTCCATGTGATTAGGGAAGTTATTTTAAAAAGAGAAAAAAATATGCCAGACTTACCTCATTGCCACATTACTTCCATCAATGACAACTGGTCTCAAATTATCACTACTATCTATTTCATCTTCAAGAGATAGTTCAGGACATGAGGTCTCTCTGGAACTGGGGCAATGAGGTACCAACAGACTCAAACTGACCTGCCCCTCTGAATCACCTTTGTTCCCAAGTCTGACAAGCTCTGCCAATACATCATTAATCAGTGATTCTGGGCCCAGCTTGTTCAGCACTGATTGAATCTGTTCCTCTGTGTAGCCCAGTTTTAGAGCAAAGTCCATTTTGGCTTGGTATTCCTTTTCTAGGTCAAGTTTCCCATCTTTTAGGATGCTGCTCTGGGAAAAACTTGGACGATCCAGGCAGGGTGATCGACAGAGCTGGCGGTGTGGTTTGGAGGGCATCTCCTTTTTCTTCAACTGACCATCCTGAAGTGGGCAGCTGTTATTGTTGTTGTCACTGCTCTTTAAGCTCATTTGTTCAGAGTCACTATCGGAGCTTGTCAACTCTTCAGAGTCAGCATTGCCCTGCTCAGTGCTGTCCTGCTTAGGCTGCTGTTTCTCTTCTTTGGAGGCACTCTTCTTCATTTTTGGTGTCTCCACTGCAGCCGTTGCCGTCATGCCGTTCAGCGGGCAGTCTAATGTCTAATTAGCTGTTTCTCTTTTTATCCTGCTGGGAACCCACAAACAGTGACATTCTTCTTTGGTAAAATATGATGATAGTGATAATGCAAGAGTTTTTATATTTGGCTTGGTAGGTTCAGATGTTTCCAGCTCCTAGAAATGAACACATTAAAGCACATTCATGTTTAGTAAAATTCTGGAGAAGAAATTTAGAATACATAGGTTTCTTCCTAAGAAACTGTAGCTTCTTTGGTATTTGTTTTTTCTCACTAAAATGTTTGGACTCAATCTTACATTAAAAGTATATGGTGTCACAAGAAATATGAGCCATAACACAACTAGATATATGTACACCAATGTTCATAGCAACATTATTTATAATAGCAAAAAGATGGAGACAGCCTAAGTGGCCATTAATGGAAGAATGGATAAACAAACTGTGGTACATATACACAATGGGATATTATGCTACCTTGAAGAATAACAAGGAAGCTACAAGCCACCGCATAACAAGGATGAACCTTGAGGACATTATGCTGAGTGAAATTAGTCACAAAAGGAGAAATATTGCATAGGACCATTATGGTAAAAGACTAAGAAAAAGAACCCACATTAAAAGGGGGGGGGAATTCTTTGCTATTTACTGGGATGTGTGGGATGGAATGAAGGGAGGGAGGGAAAGGTAAAGCTCAGGGTTAGGAATAGACACAGGATAGCTTGGGTGCTGGAGGTGGGGGGGAGCAATACACAAGAAGCGGGAGGGGAATGGAAGAACAAAGCAGATGGGACAATGGTTAGGCAGGTTTGCATGAGCTAGGTGGGACAGAGGTAAACAATGATGTATGCACAACCTTGGAAAAATAGGGCTCTGGGATACAGGGATTGGGGCATGGTTGGAATGGGTAAAAGAGGGGAAATAATGTTAAGATGCTTGGCTGTCTTTTGAATCTTCATTTCCCTTGCATACCATTGTAAGATAGACACTTGAGGGGGAGAGAAAAGGATAGCCAGAAACAGCAATATAGAAAGCTTGTAAACCCATCTTCAGCCTATAACTGATTGGAATACCTAACATGGGCTACAAGGTGCCCAGTGAAGGAGGCTTCATGTGGAGCCTTTGCATTGCATAAGACTATAGGTGAAATCCTGAACCACATCCAGAATCTTCTGAGGTGGGAAATCTCCACTTGAAAGGACAAGCAAACCAGCCTGGAGTGGTTAGAAGAACAAAAGATACTCCTTGAAAAAAAGACCAGCAGGAAAAATAAAAAACAATAACTGCAGTATGACTGCCCAGAGAATCTTTCAATAATGAAAGCCGAGGCTTGAATTTTTTCTTCAGTTCCCCCAGTTTGAGAAATGCTGACCGTGTTCTTCCCTTTTGGTTTTCTAACTCTAAATCTTTGCATATTTTATTATAGCATTTGGTTTTATCTTCTCGAGTTGATCTTT
>NW_006408670.1:2349377-2350944 GCF_000296735.1 Chrysochloris asiatica
TGTTGTCTGGAGGGAACAGTTGCTGGAGAAGGATGTCATGCTGGGTAAGGTGGAGGGTCAGAGAAAAAGAGAAAGCCCCCTAACGAGATGGATTGGCCAGGTGGCATCATTGATTGACTCAAGTGTGGCAGCGGTAGTGAGGTTGGCCCAGGATCGGACTTTATTTCATTCTGCTGTGCATGGGGTCGCTATGAGTTGGTTCCTACTCGACGGAACCTGACAACAGCAAGCAGTATGACTGATTACTACAAGAACAAGCAAGTTGTTCGCCCAGGAGCCATCAAGGCAAGTGGTTGGGTCCCCTCAGGGAAACCCCCCTTCTAAGGGGAATTCGTGAGCAGGTATGTGGTCTGACTGGTGACCACGTTGGTCACCAATAAGGGGAAGTGGGAGAAAACAGCAATGAAGTTGTGAGCTAAGTCCAAACACGTTCAAGGCTCCTGTGAACCTGAGCTGAGACCTGGTTGGCCAGCAGTATGGCAAGACCTGGGGACTCCAGGACCCAGAGACAGTGACTTGGCCACAGAGGACTAGAGTGAAGAGTGAAGTGTCCAGCTGATATGAAGTGAGAGGAGATGCACAAGAACACCCATACTTGCAGATAGTATCCACTTGACCTGGATGATCAGAACTCGACTAGAAGAAGAAAGGAGAGGAAAAAAAGAGTAATCTGCTACAATTTGATGAACTTGATCTATACTTATGGATGTAGTAGCTCAAAAGAGGAAACAAATCTTTACAGCGAGGATCATTTGTTGGCTACCCAAAATGGTGGTGGTGGTGGGGCTACCAAGGCAATAAGTGACTCACTTATAAGCTTTCAAGAGGGATCCTAGT
Organism: Chrysochloris asiatica; assembly: GCF_000296735.1. Classification (NCBI taxonomy): domain Eukaryota; kingdom Metazoa; phylum Chordata; class Mammalia; order Afrosoricida; family Chrysochloridae; genus Chrysochloris; species Chrysochloris asiatica. The sequence goes on from NW_006408670.1 coordinate 2,350,215, forward strand.
TCCAGAGGGTGTGGGAGGAGGAATAATCTCCACTGAGTGGTTTCCAATCTGTCTGGATGGGGCTTATGAAAGGAGATGGGGATATGATTCTTGTGGTAAAATAGTGAATAATTGCTATCAGGACTGACTGTGAGTGTTAGAAATATAAAGGTAGACATTTTGTAACAAAAGGAGGGGAGTGGTTGATTTTGCACTCCAGAAGCGGAGGTCCCTGGGACCATCAAGGGAGAAAAGCAGAGTGGGGGACCCTACCCAGAGAAGCAGTGATGCCAGAGAGGGAGGCAAAGACGATGACATGTAGAGATGGAGCGGTTGGGAACTCTAGACCCAGGGAGGGAGAGGCGCTGTGTGCTGATGACCATGGGCAGGCTTGCGGAGTATACCCTTTGGTTATTTGGTGATGCATGGAGGGGATTGTAATCATTGCCAATAAAATAAAATACGATAGGATGAATGTAAAGCTAATGTTCTCCCATGTAAACTATCACATAATTCACAATAAAAACTTAGTATATATGTATATATATATGTAGAGAGAGAGAGAGAAAGAGAGAGCTCTGGTAGTGTAGTGGTTACGAATCTGGCTGCTAACCTCAAGGTTGGCAGTCCAAAACTACCAGCCATTCCGCATGAGAAAGAGGAGGCTTTCTGCTCCCGTAAAGATTTACAGCCTTGGAAACCCTGTACAGGGTCACTATGAGTCAGAACCGACTCCACAATACATAACAAC
>NW_006408670.1:2351044-2352902 GCF_000296735.1 Chrysochloris asiatica
ATATATATATATAGTGTCTCTAATTCTGTGGCACTGTAGTATCAGCACTGAACCACAAGGTTGGCAGTTCAAACCCTAAGAGTCAGAAATGACTCAATGTCAGTTAACAGAAACAACAATGCTCTAGTAATTATGTACATATAGCAATAATGTTCCCATAGTACAAGCACACAAATCTCAGCCAGAGTTAAAATCTTATTACAACCCTTAAGAAAGATAAATATGAAATTTTAATTGGGTGCAGGAATATCTGTCTATTTAGCTATCTATCTTTAGAAGGACTCACTCTCTTCCTTTCGGCTAGGTAAGGAAATGTTTCCAGGTATCACCCAAGTTTCATCTTACTAATGTTGAACTACCCTATCTTTGATGGGCATGATCTCCTCAGCATTATTCTTTGCAAAATCTCAGAAAAACCACCTACAAGGGAGACTGGAAAGCAATTATAATTGCTTCCAAGCAATTGAAGGAGTCTGCAAAGGTAATAAGTAGAGGGGTGTGATCCAGATAATAAGGTAGAGGGAGTGTATGTACTTATGAATGTATCTGTAGCCTAATTTGTTTTTTGTACTTGGTAAAAGAAAAAAAAGAAAAAAGAAAGAAAAGAAAAAAAGGAGAAACCTGCTAAACTTTCATGAGAAACCAGAACATTTAAAAATATATATATTAATTACAGAATAGAATTAGGGACAATTTTATTTTTAAATCCCTCCTTTCACTTATGTAATCAGTTCCCAAAGGTTAGAGACTGACCAAAGGAATCTTCTTTTTAAGCCTTGGCTTCTTCATATTTAAAGTGAGGATATTGGTAGTTACTGCCGGGGTAATTGTAAGGATTACATAAAGATGAGTAGAGAAAGTACTTAGAACACTGAACAGAACATAATAGGTTCTCTCAATATACATAAAACTGGAAAAGACCACTAAGAATTTGATTTAGTAAGAAAGAAAACTGACAGTGTGGTCAGGAGCAATGGCAAACTCTTCAGAGAGCAGCTGTGCTCACAAATCTAAAACTGGAATACCTATGTAACCAATGTACAAGGAATTTCCAGCTGCACATCAATCCTATTTATATATAAACAAGAAGAAAAGTCACCAATAGATCTATCTGTGAATGTAAACGGTAGGAGAATCACATTTGGAAACATCATATTCACATAGTACTGACATCTCAAAACTGATATTAAGGCAGCATACAATGACTTCCCTAGTGATTACATTACCACTTATGACAGCAAACATTATTTTAAAGAATTAGCCAATGCCTAGTCACTAATTAATTTTCATTGCTCTGTTATTCATTACTGCTTGAATTTTAAAGCCTGTTATCTTTTTAAGTACCACATCTACTATCTGACTTACATTTCATTCTCTTCAAAATAATTTTGTGTATATTCATAGCATTGAGATTCCCCACATTTATTCAAAGTAATACAATAACTGAATTGGGCAGAAACACTGCAGACTTACTACAACAGGGGTGGGGAAACTTTTTTATGCCAAAATTATAGCATCATTTTCAGGACATACCAAGTTACCAAATTAAAAATTAACCTGAGGAGGTGGGGGTTAATGGCGGATTAGGTAGAAGTGTGGTACAGACCTGTGCCAGCAATAACACTGGATAGTGGATGAAGTAGGATCAGAGGATGGTCCCAGAACTCTGAACTACATATAAAGGAATATTTAGAAAATTTCAAGGGTTACAGACTGTAGAATTTGTAGCAGAAGTGAGAAACATGGTGTTGTCTGATCTGCCAGTCTCAGTGGCCATCTTGGGTGTGCCAGAGCAGATGAAGGATCAGAGAAGTGCTCCCACCACAGACATCTGACAGATGCTCGGAGATAAAGGTGT
>NW_006408670.1:2353002-2356196 GCF_000296735.1 Chrysochloris asiatica
TCAGGGGATGGTGCCAGAATTCTGAACCACATATAAAGGAATATTCAGCAGGTTGGAAGGCTTACAGCTAGGGGAATTGGTAGCAGAAGCAAGAAATCCATTGCTTTCTAATTCAAGATACTCAGCTGCTCCCGGAGCCACCATCTTGGGAGAGCCCAAGTTGGGGAAGGATCAGAACAGCCATGAAAACCTGACAGAACTGCAGAGATAAAGGTGTGGACATTTTTGTTTGTTTGTTTTTTTACCCCGTTCATTGGTCTCTCGCTCTCTATGCACTTCCACTCTGGTGACATCACTGGAGGGTTCAACTACACATGTGCAGAATCTAAGATGGGAAAAGGTTCTGCTTAAAACCAAATGGCTGCCCAAAATGGATACAGCCAGCCCTGATCTGTTTATCACTAGGAAAAAGGCCTGAATGGGGGTTGTGGAGTGGAAGAAAGACAGACTATAAAGTAAACAGGTCAAAAATTAAATCCTGAGTTACATCGTAGTGACCAATATTGACATCTTGAAATTTCTCAGGAGGCCATGAATACAACAAGCTGAGAGAGGGATGTTAAAGTCATACTCATATTTTGCTACAGAATTTCTTTTCTTTTTTTTTCTCTCTCTCTTTTCTGCAATTATAGACTATAGCATCCAAACAGTTTTTCTTTTTGCTGTTGCAGTTTTGTTTTTTGGTCCCCCTTTTACCATTAGGGGGCTTTTTCTCTCTTTACATTATCCAATAAGAGACAGCAATTGCAGTCATATACTCAAGCTACAAAAACACCCTAAAAAATCCCACCATCTAGGCAAGAGCCAATACCAGCTGCTATACACCAGATAGGCAGTCACCTGCTACAGTTACTCTGAGTTGAGTAATAAAAAAAGTGAAGAGGGACGCCCATCTCCTGTTCACATCTACCTGGAGACAATCAGAAAGCATAATAAAACATTAACATGCTGTTGTTGTTATGTGCCGTGGAGTCGGTTCTGACTCATAGTGACTCTGTACAGGGTTTCTGAGGCTGTAAATCTTTACAGGAGCAGAAGTCCTCATCTTCCTCATGTGAAATGGCTGGTAGTTTCAAACTTCTGACCGTGAGATTAGCAGTGCGATTTGTAAGCACTATGCTTCCAGAGCTCCTCAAAACATACATTCAGCTAACTGAAATAGCTGACCATATTGGCACATGTCCAGAAGCAAGACAGAGTGACTGAGACAAATGAGCAGGAGGTAGACAAAAACATCACATTGGAAAGAAGGCAGGCTTTGAAAATGCCTGAGAAGGAATTCAGGAAAATGATATGGAGATGCATCCAAACGATCCACAGAGGATTTGAGAAAAATAAGGAAGAAGTCAGGAAAGTGCTACAGGAACAATCAAATGAAACAGATACAGAATTGGAAATAATTCAAAACCTTCAAAAAGAAGTCCAAGTGATTAATTATAAAACATCAGAAATGGACAATACACTGAAGAGAGGGAAGCCAGAACCAGTGAATTGGAAGACAAATCTCTCAATACTGCTAAGGTAGAAGAACAAGCAGAAAAAAGGATACAAAAATCTGAAGAAAGTCTATGATTCATGTTGAACAACATGAAAAAGAAGAATTCAAGAATTAATGGCATTCCAGAAGAGAAGGAATCACCTAAGTTCACAGAAGAGATTGTTGAAGATCTTTTGGCAGAAAATTTCCCTAACATTCTGAAAAACAAAAAGATAAGCATTCAAGAAGCTCAATGAACCCCAGGATGGATAGATCCCCAAAGAAAATCACCAAGAAATATCATAATCCAGCTCTCCAAAATCAAAGATAAGCAGAGAATCCTGAAAGCAGCTAGCGAAAAGTGTTACTTACAAAGGCAAGCAAATAAGATTAAGCTCTAATCTCTCAACAGAAACCTTATAAGCACGTAGGCAATGGGAGGACATATATAAAACCCTGAAAGAAAGAAAAAAAAACAAAACTTGCAAATCAAAATTGTCTACCCACCAATGTTGTCAATCAAATATGATGGTGTAATAAAAACATTCCAGGATAAACAGAAATCAAGGGACTTTGTCAAAGCCAACCCAGCACTTCAAAAAATCCTAAAGGAAGTTGTTTGGACTGAGAACCAACAAGAATAGACAACAACCAGAGACTGACAAACGTGGCAGCACCACTCAGAACTCAATTGACAAATGGAAGAGTCCAGAACAGAACAAAACTATAAAAATGAATTCAGAAGCTCTTGGAGGTCAGTCTATGATCAAAACAATTACAATGTGAAAGAAGAAAAAAAATCATAGAAACAGAGATCCAGGAAGTGAGGAAGTCAGGTAGATTACAGGATAAATTGAACTGTTTTAAATGGCAGAAAAAGTTGATAGAATATGAGGGAAAAAGAAAAAAAAAAGTGTCATCTGCTACAACTGGATGAACTGGACCTACACATATAACTGAAGTGGCTCAAAGAGGAAACAATTACCGGCTACAAGAGTTATTCCCATCCCCTCCATACAAAGCATGGGAAGGGTTGGGCAACTTGAACATTGGCCACTCAAAATGGGGGGAGGGATACAAAGTAAGAAGTGACTGGCTTACAAGCTTTCAAGAGGGAACCTAAATCCACAGGGCAGGGAGGATAGTGGAGTCTCCAGTGAATAGTACCCAACCTTTCTAAGAAGGGCTGATGAAAAGAAATGCAGATGGGTCTCATGTGATGCAATGGTGAAAACTGTTACCAGGACTGATTGTGAGGACTGAAGCATAAAGGCGGATATTTTATAGCAAAGAGGGGAGTGACTAACCTTTCAGTCTAGGAACAGAGGGCCCTGGGACCATCAACGGAGAAGAGCGGAGAGCAGGATCCCACCCAGAGAAGCAGTGAGGCCTGAGATGGAGACAGAGAGGGTGACAGGAAGAGATGGAGTGCCAAGGGGCTGTGTGCTGAGGACAGTGGGGCGGGGGGCGGGGGCATGCAAGGTATACCCTTTTGTTGGGGAATGATGCATGGACGGGATGGTAACTAAGGTAATGAAACAATGTACGATAGAATGAATGTAAAACTAATGTTTCCCCATGTAAAATATCACTCAATACACAATACACAATAAAACATTTATTTAAAAAAATTTAAAAATAAACTCAAAGAATCTGGAAGGTCAGACTATGATCAAAACAATAACAATGTAAAAGAAGGTAAATATGTAGAAACTGA
>NW_006408670.1:2356296-2359767 GCF_000296735.1 Chrysochloris asiatica
TTAAAAATAAAGATAAATTGATTGCAAAAAAAAAAAAAAAAGAAATGTATCTGCATGAACTTCGTGGGAACTAAAGAAAGAACAAGACAGTTTTCCAAAGATATGATATACAATTTATTTTAAAAAGAAACATTTTGTTTATCAGCACCAATTTCTTGCCACTAAGCTGTTTGTTTTATTATACATCTTTTGATTTAAAAATATATATGTAACTTATTAGCTATTAGCATATGTCTCTGCTACAATTTCCTTAAGGTGTTGAGCTTTAACTCAAAGCTGAGTCTTAGTGAGATAGAGTAGGTAGTATGGTTGTGGACTTATTTGTTTTAACATTGTAAAATCTTGAGTCAGATTTTAATATTGTAAAATCTTGGGCCAGATAAATCAAAGCCTTAATGCAAATGCACTAAAGAAAAGAAATGGTAATGAACTGTTTGCATTAAAAACAAAAACAACAACAAAAAAAAACCTTTTAAGAAAATGGTACTAAATCGGAATCAAGTTTCAAGCTTTTTTGCAGTAATTTTTTAAAAACATTATTTCTCTACTGTTTTGGAAGTGAGAAAAATTATCAGATCTTTAGAATTTAAATTTGGGATGTTTAGAGCCTGTGAATCTAACTGCTGGCTTCTATTTGTTCCCCAACTACTTCCTATAACACTATTCTTTTAATGTTTGCATAATCATAAGAACCTCAACACTTGAAAACATAATCTAAAAAGCATATAGTAAAGCTGGTAGCTGTGAAAATGTCAGTGTGATATCTATATGTAGATAAATATATATAGTGGCCTTTCAGGACTGTCACAGTAACACTTTATTTTCAGAGCTAATGTTTTTCCTAAATTTCAGTACCCTAGAAGAGAGCTTTATAAAATTTAGGATGTGAATTTCTCTAAAGTGTATATTTTTTGTGTTCAGTTATATTATTTTAAAAATTGTTACTTTGAAAATCTGTACATAAAGTATTGTATAGTTTACAATGTTTTCATCTTCTGTGTGGTTATTGCTTAATGCTTTTTTAACTTGAAACATTCACTATTGTTAAATAAGGTCTTAAAATGATGTAAATATTCTGTTAATAAAAATTGAATATAAAAAAAACACACAAAAACCTCTAATTGCTGATGTCTGATGGATCTTAACTGAAAGCAGAGAATACCAGAAAGATGTTTACCTGTGCTTTATTGACTGCGCAAAGGCTTTCGATTGTGTGGATCATGACAAGCTATGAACAACATTGCGAAGTATGAGTATTCCAGAACACTTAATTGTGCTCATGAAGACTCTATACCTGGACCAGGAAGCAGTTGTTTGAACAGAATATGGGAACACTGAATGGTTTAAAATTTAAAAAGGTGTGTGACAAGGTTGTATTCTTTCACCATACTTATTCAACCTGTATGCTGAACAAATAATCCGAGAAGCTGGGTTATATGAAGAAAAATGTGGCATCAGGATTGGAGGAAGACTAATTAACAACCTGTGATATGCAGATGATACAACCTTGCTTGCTGAAAGTGAAGAGGACTTAAAATATTTACTGATGAAAATCAAAGAGCACAGCCTTCGGTATGGATTACATCTCAATGTAAAGAAAACAAAAATCCTCACCACTGGACCAATAAACAACACTCTGATTAATGGAGAAAAGATTGAAGTTGTCAAGGACTTCATTCTTCTTGGATCAACTATGAACACTCATGGAAGCAGCAGTCTAGAAATCAAATGACATATTGCCTCAGTCAAATCTGCTGCACAAGACCTTTTCAAAGTGTTGAAGACTAAGGTGTGCCTGACTCAAGCCGTGGTGTTTTCAATAACCTCATATGCATGCGAAAGCTGGACAGTGAATAAGGAAGACCGTAGAGGAATTGATAATTTGAGTTATGATGTTGGAGGGTAATATTGAAAATGCCATGGGTTGCCAAAAGAACCAATAGATCCATTTTGAAAGAAGTACAACCAAAGTGCTCCTTGGAGGCCAAGATGGCCAAACTTCATCTCTCATACTTCAGACATATTGTCAAGAGGGACCAGTTGCTGGAGAAGGATATCATGTTTGGTAGGGTCAGGGAAAAAGAGGAAGACCCCCAACGAGATGGATTGGCCAAGTGGCAGCATTGATGGACTCAAGCGAGGCAACAGTAGTGAGGTTGGCTCAGGATCAGGCAGTGTTTCATTCTGCAGTGCATAAGGTAGCTACGAGTCAGTACCAACTCAATGGCACCTCACAACAACAACAACAACAGAATAGACCATGTGTTAGGCCACAAAACAAGCCTCCATAAATTTAAAAACATCAAAATACTATCAAGCATCTTCTCAGACCACAAGACTATAAAATGAGAAATCAACAATAGGAAGACCAAGGAAATAAAGTCAAATACATGGAAACTGAATATCACACTGATTAGAAGCTACTGGGTAGTAGATGAAATAAAATGTGAATTCATAAAGTTCCCAGAAACAAATGAGAACGAAAACAGAACATACCAAAATCTTTAGGACATGGGAAAAGCAGTGCTAAGAGGAAAATTTATTGTAATAAACGCACATATCCAAAACGAAGAAAGAACCAAAATTAACACATTAACATAACATCTCCAACAACTAGAAACAGAACAACAAAGTAAACCTAAATTCCACAGAAGAAAGGAAATAATAAAGATTAGATCAGAAATAAACGTGATAGAAAACAGAAAAAACTATAGAAAGAATCAACAGGACAAGAAGCTTGTTCTTTGAAAGAATTAATAAAGTTGGCAAACCTAACAAAAGAAAAGAGGGAGAAGACACAAATAACATGCATAAGAAACTACATGGGTGATGTCACAACAGAACCAATAGAAAGAAAAAGGATAATAACAGAATATTATGAAGACTTCTACTCCAATAAATTTGAAAATCTAGAGGAGATGGATACATTTTGGAAAAGCACGACCTACCTAAACTTAAACAGACAGAAGTAGAAAACGTGGACATACCTATAACAAAGGAAGAAATTAAGCAGGTAATAAAAAAACTCCCAAGCAAAAAAAGTCCAGGTCTGGATCACTTCATTGGTGAGTTTTACCAAACATTCAGTAAAGGATTGTCACTAATTCTATTCAAATTATTACAGAAGATAGCAAAGGCTGCAAACTTCCTAGTTCATTCTATGAAGCAAGCATAACTCTCATACCAAAATCAGGGAAGGACATCACTAAGAAAGAATATTATAGACCAATATCCCCCATGAGTGGAGTCCTGGTGTGTCACTGTGGGTTAATGCGCCAGACTGCAAAGCTGTTTGAACTTCAATGTCTACGGTTCAAGATCACCAGCTGCTCCTCTTAAACCCTATATAGGATTGCTTCATGTCAGAAACGAATTGACCACACTTAAAAGGAGCTCTAGTAGTGTAGTGGTTACGAATCGGGCTGTGAACCTTAAGGTCAGCGGTTCGAAACTACCAGCCGCTCCGCGGGA
>NW_006408670.1:2359867-2362108 GCF_000296735.1 Chrysochloris asiatica
TTCTACTCCCGTAAGGATTTACACCCTCGGAAACCCTGTACAGGGTCGCTATGGGTCGGAACTGACTCAACGGCACTTAACAACAACAAAAACAACAATTCCTCATGAACATAGATGCAAAAATTCTCAACAAAATCCTAATCAATAGAATTCAATAACACATCAACAAAATAATACATCATGACCAAGTAGGATTCCTATCAGACGCAAGGATGGTTCAACATTAGAAAAACAATCAGTGTAATCCACCATATAAATAAGAAAAAGGAAAAGAACCACATGATCATGGTGATTGATGCAGAAAAGGCATTTGACAAAATCTAATATCCATTCCAGATAAAAACACTCATAAAAGTAGGAATTGAAGGGAAATTCTCAACATAATGAAGAGCACATATACTAAACCAACAGCCAACATCAGTCTCAATGGAGAGAAATTGAAAGCCTTCCAATTGCAAGCAGGAACCAAACAAGTCTGCCCTTTATCATCACTCCTATTTAATATTGTTTTGGAAGTCTTAGCCAGAGCTATAAGGCAAAATAATGAAATTAAAGGCATCCAAATTGGCAAAGAGGAAGTAACACTCTCTCTATTTCCAAGTGATATTATTCTTTACATAGAAAACCCCAAAGACTCAGCAAAAACAAACAAACAAACAAACAAAAAAACTACTAGAACGAAGTTGAAGATTCAGCAAAGTGGCAGGGTGGAAGATCAACATACGAAAATCAGTTAGATTCCTCTATACCAATAATGACAGAGCTGAAAAGGACATTAAGAGAGCAATAGCATTTACAATAGCCACCCAAAGAATGACATATTTAGTAATAAATGGAATCAGAGAAACAAAGGACCTCTACAAACACATCAATCAAGATGGCAGATCGGGTAGATATGCAGTGAGGAGCTCCGTCAACAACAACACAGAATACCGGGCCAAGAGGGCTCACAGGATGGTGTTGGAACTCTGAAACAAATATAAAAGTATGTTTGGAGGATCGGAGGGTTTACAGCTGGGGAATTTGCAGGAGAATCCAGAAATCCATTGTTTTTAATTGATTTTCTGTTCCTGGAGCCGCCAACTTGGGACAGAACATCTTTATTGTATCAGGACTGATAGTATCAGGAGAGAACACCTTGATTGTATCAGGATTGATATCAAAATTTAAAGTGACAGTTTCGACATAAAACCAAATGACCACCACTCGTCTGTCTGTCGTGCTGTGGTGGCTTGAGTTGCTGTGATTCTGAGGGTTATGCCACCGATATTTTAAATAACCAGCAGGGTCACCCATGGTGGACAAGTTTCAGATGAGCTTCCAGACAAACACAGACTAGGAAGAAAGAGTGATGAATTACTTCTGAATCATTAGTCACTGAAAACTATGAATAGCAGAGAAACACTGTCAGATACAGGACCGGAAAATGAGCCCCTCAGGTTGGAAGGCACTCAGAATGCGACTGGGAAAGAAATGCCTCCTCAAAGTAGAGTTGACCATGATGACGTGAATAGAGTTAAGCTCATGGGAGAAAAGCGCACAGAACCTCCATTTTCTGATGGGCCACAACTCAAAATGAAGAGAAACAGCTATAAACATCCATTGAAAATGGGAACGTGGAATGTGTGAAGTATGATTCTGGGAAAATTGGAAGTTGTCAAAAATGAAATGGAAGGCATAAACATCGATATCTTAGGCATTAGTGAGCTGAAATGGGCTGGTATTGGCCATTTTGAATCTGACAACCACATGGTTTACTATGCAGGGAATGACAAAATGAAAATGAATGGTGTTGCATTCATCATCAAAAAGAACATATCCAGATCAGTCATGAGGTACAATGCTGTAAGTGATAGGATAATATTCATGTGCCTACAGGGAAACCCAGTTAATACCATTATTATTCAAATTCATGCACCAAACACTAAAGCCAGTGAGGCTGAAATAGAAGAATTCTACCAACTTATTCAATCTGAAATCGATCAAACATGCAATCAAGGTGTATTGCTCATTACTGGTGATTGGAATGCAAAGGTTGGGAGCAAAGAGGAAGGATCAGTAGATGGAAAATTAGGTCTTGGTGATAGAAATGATTCTGTAGAACGAATGATAGATTTCTGCAAACTGAATGATTTGTTTATTTCAAATACCTTCTTTAGACAGCATGGACCTCACCAGATGGAACACGTAGAAATCAAATTGACTATATCTGTGAAAAGAGAAGATGGAAAAGCTCCATAT
>NW_006408670.1:2363413-2364718 GCF_000296735.1 Chrysochloris asiatica
ATCAGGATTGGAGGAAGACTCATTAACAACCTGCGATATGCAGATGATACAACCTTGCTTGCTGAAAGTGAAGAGGACTTGAAACATTTACTTACATATTGTCAAGAAGGAACAGTAGCTGGAGAAGAATATCATGCTTGGTAATTTGGAGGGTCGGAGAAAAAGAGGAAGACCCCCAACAAGATGTCAGCTTGAGGTGGCATCATTGATGGACTCAAGTGTGGCAGTGGTAGTGAGGTTGGCCCAGGATCGGACATTGTTTCATTCTGCTGTGCATGGGGTCGCTATGAGTAGGTTCTGACTCGATGGCTCCTGACACCAACAACAACATACAAAAAAAACCTCCAGAAAAACAAAACCCAACTGCAGAACAGTACTACAAGAAACCAAAGGAGACTTACAAAAAATGGAAGATTATACCATGCTCCTGGGTTGTTGTTGTTAAGTGCTGTCGAGTTGGTTCCGACCCATATAGACCCTGTATAGGGTTTCTGAGGAGCAGCTGGTGAGCTTGAACCACCAACCTTCCAGGGTAGGAAGACTTAATATTGTGAAAATGTCTATACTACCCAAAGCAATCTACACATAAAGCCCAATCCCAATTCAAAATCCCAATTTTGAAGAAAATTTCAAAATACTGCTCCAAGAAACCAAAAGAGACTTACAATAATGGAAGAATATTTCATGTTCATGGATAGGAAGTCATAAGAAAATGTGAACATTACCCAAAGCAATCTATAGATATAACACAATCTCAATTCATATTCCAACATCATATTTTAAGTAGATGGAAAATATGATCATTAACTTTATATGGAAAGGAAGGAGACATCAGATAAGCAAAACACTGTTTAAGAAAAGGAAAAAAGTTGATACACAGCCACAGTAGTCAAAATAACCTGGCACTTGTACAATGAGGAATGTATAGATAAATGGAATAAAATTGAGAACTGAGAAATAAATCCATCCACACACAGACAGCTGATTTATGATAAAGGACCAAAACACTTTAAATGGGGAAGAGATAGTCTTTTCAACAAATGGTGCTGACAAAACTGGAAATCTATTTATAGAAGAATGAAACAAGACCCATATCTCACATCACATAAAAAATTAAACTTAAAATGAATTAAAGACTTAAATATAAAAGCAAGAACTATAAGGAACATCAATGAAAAATTTGGGACAAACTTGTTGTTGTCAGGTACCATCGAGTCAGAACCGACTCATAGCGACCCCATGCACAGCAGAACGAAACAATGCCCGATCCTGGGCCAACCTCACCACCGCTGCCACACTTGAGTC
>NW_006408670.1:2366433-2373698 GCF_000296735.1 Chrysochloris asiatica
TTTGGCTGCCCATGGCACTTTCAGTATTATCCTCCAACACCATAACTCAAAAGCATCAATTCTTCTATGGTCTTCCTTATTCACTGTCCAGCTTTTGCATACATATGAAGTTATTGAAAATACCATGACTTGGGTCAGGCGCACCTTAGTCCTCAAGTGAATATCTTTGCTCTTCTACACTTTCAAACGGTCTTGTGCAGCAGATTTGACTAATGCAATTTGTCATTTGATTTCTAGCCTGCTGCTTCCATGAGTGTTCATAGTTGATCCAAGAAGAATGAAGTCCTTGATGACTTCAATCTTTTATCTGTTGATAAGAATGTTGTTTATTGTTTCAGTGGTAAGGATTTTAGTTTTCTTGACATTGAGATGCAATCCATACCAAAGGCTGGGCTCTTTGATGTTCATCAGTAAATATTTTAAGTTTTCTTCACTTTCAGCAAGCAAGGTTGTATCATCTGTGTACCGCAGGTTGTTAATGAGTCTTCCTCCAATGCTAATGCCACATTTTTCTTCATATAACCCAGTTTCTTGGATTATTTGTTCAGCATACAGGTTGAATAAGTATGGTGAAAGAATACAACCCTGTCACACACCTTTCTTAATTTTAAGCCATTCAGTGTTCCCATGTTCTGTTTGAATAACTGCCTCTTGTTCTATTTACAGATTCCACATGAGCAAAATTAAGTGTTCCGGAATTCTCATAGTTCGCAATGTTGTCCATAAGTTGTCATGATCCACACGACCAAAAGCCTTTGTGTGGTCAATAAAGCACATGTAAACATCTTTCTGATATTCTCTGCTTTTCAACAAGATCCCTCTTTCCATGGCCTCTTCTGAATCCGGCTTGAACTTCTGGAAGTTCTCTGTCAATGTATGCTTGTAGCCATTTCTGTATTACTTTTAGTAAAACTTTACTGGCATGGGATATCAAAAAGATTGTCCGATGATTTCTGCATTCCGTTGGGTCACCTTTCTTAGGAATGGGGAGAGATATGGATCTCTTCCAATCAGTCGGCCAGATAGCTGTCTTCCAAATTTCTTGGCAGAGGTGAATGTGAGTGCCTCCTGTGCCACCTCACTTTCTTGAAAGATTTCAATTTTTGTTTCATCAATTCCTGGTGCCTTGTTCTTTGCCAAGTCCTTCAACGCAACTTGGACTTCTTCCTTCAGTATCATTGGCTCTTGGTCATATGCTACCTCTTGAACTGGTTGAACATTAACCATTTCCTTTTGGTACAGTGACTCTGTGTATTCCCTCCATCTTCTCTTGATACTTTCTGCGTCATTTAATAATTTGCCCAGGTAATCCTTCAATAATGAAAGTCGGGACTTGAATTTTTTTCCCAGAGGGTAATACACAAAAAGGGGGGCAGGAATGTAAGCACAAGTAGATAGGGGAACACTGAGGCAGGTTTGCATGGGCTAAAGGGATAGAGGTTAATAGTGATGTATGCTCAAACTTGGAAAAACAGGGCTCTGTGGTACAGGGATCAAGGCATAGTCTGAAGAGGTGAAATAATGTTAAGATGCTTGACTATCTTATGAATATTGGTTCCCCTTGCCTACTATTATAAAATGGACATTTGAATGGGATAGAAAGGAATGTCAAGAAACATGATCACAGAAAGCCTGCAATCCTTTACCTATAACTGATTGTAATACCTAGAAGGGGTTCTAGACCTTACCCAATGACATAGGCTTCTTGCGAATCCTTTGCAGTGTATAGGACCTTAGCTGGAATTCTGAGCCCCATCCAGAACCTTCTGAGGTGGGACATTCCCACTAGAAAGGACAAGAAGTTCAACTTGGAACAGCTAGAGCATCAGAAGATAACGTCTTGAAAGAACAATCAGCAGGAAAAATACAAAACAAAAAAGGCAGTCTGATTGGCTACTACAAGAACAAGCAAGTTGTTCGCTGGGGAACCATCAAGGCAAGCAATCAAGTCCCTTCAGGACAAACCCCCTTCCAAGACTCAAACTCAAAGGGAACACGTGAGCAGGCATGTAAGCTTTCTGACGACCACATTGATCTACTGGTGAATGGAAGAAGGGAAAGGGCAGCAATGAAGAAAAGTGCCGAGTTCAACTACGTTCCACAGACTCCCGTTGACCTGGAGATGAGAGAGAGAACAGGAAGTGCTGGTTGCTCCAAAGTATAGTGAGACCTGGGGACTCCTGAGCCCATGGACAAGGACATAGCCACAGTAGGATAGAGCTGAGAGTGACACATCCAGCTGATGTGAAGTGAGGAAGTTTGCAGAAGAACACCCAAACTTGCAGATAGTACTAATTTGACCTAGCCTTGATGGTTTGATGATCAGAACTTGACTAGAGGAAGATTAAAAAAAACAAACAAAACAACAACACCTTTTATATATATATAAAGGAAACACGCATAAACTGCTACAATTTGATGAACTTGACCTATGCTTTTGGATGTAGTAACTCAAAATACCAACAGAGAGGGAAGGTGTCTTCACATCAAGCATCAATCCCATCCCCTATGTATACAGGATAAATAGGGACAGGCAACCTATACATTGGCTACCTAAAAGGAGGGGCAATAAAGGCACAAAGTGACTGGCTTACAAGGTTTTAAGAGGGAGTTTAGTTTCAGAGTATAGGGGGTAAGATAGATTCCCTACGAATAGTTTTCATCTTGTCTAGATGGGTCTGGTGAAAAGAGATAGGGATAAAGTTCTTATGATTCAATAGTGAGTGATTGTTATAATGATTAATTGTAAATGTCACAACTGTAAAGGTAGAAGTTTTGTTGTAAAAATGGGGGAGTATTTAATCTTACAGTCCAGAAATAGAGGACCCTAGGGCCACCACTGGAGAAGAGCACAAGCGGAATGCAGAACCTTATCCAAAGAAGCAGCGACACCAGAGATGGAGGTAGAGATGAGGACACGGAGAGAGCAGCTTAGGACTCTAGACTCGTGGAAAAAGAAAGACTGAGTGCTGGTGGCCAGGAGGCAGACTTGCAGAATGTCCCCTTTGGTTGTTTCAATTATTATATATTCCCGAGTGGTTTTATGTACATCCCCACAAAACAACAACAACAACAAAACAAAACAAAAATCCATAGAGAATAGAAGGAAATACTGTTGAATGATGATGCTACACAAAGGAGAGTTTAAACATTGCAATGAAACGATGGTGTAAAACTGATGTTCTCCCATATAAACTTATCACTCAATTCACAATAAAAACTTAAAAAAAAAAAAGGAAGGAAAAAATAATTAGCCTGCTATAATTTGGTGAAACATTTAATTAACTCACCCTTAATGTGATGGCTGGAATTCTGGTTCGCAAGGTTCAAACTCACCAGTTGCTCTTTGGAAACCCTATACAGAGTCATTATGAGTTGCAATTGACTTGATGGCATACAACAACAACAATGTGATGGCTGGAACTGCGGTTGTCTTGGCATCTTGGCAGGGACAGATGAAATGATTTATAAAGCCAGTGAGCCCATCGTTTCCTGCCTCTCCTCTATAAGAAAGATCAAATGAAACAAATGTAGATGATAGTCCTGGTGCAGGCCTAAGTGTTGTCTGTTCTGGAAGTAGTTTGTGTAGATCCCAGAACGCCAGGATCAGAGTTTATCTGGCCCAAAGTACTTCTGGGGAAGCAGGGCATCCAGCCCCGAGAGTACCCAGTAGTCCAGAGCTGACCAAACCTATATAAACTTTTTCTAGGATGAAGATGACCACCAACTCGTCCCTTGCCCACTCACTTCTTGCCCTCCTTTTCTGGCAGGGGCCCACTAGAATTTTCTCCTGTCTGGGGCTGGCACTTGCCCTGTTTTTTTTGTGTGTGTGTGTGTGCTTTTCCTTTCATTATTTTTGTTTATTTTTTCTTATCTTTCTTCCTCTTTCCCTTTCCTTTTGTTTTTTTTCATCCTTTGTATGATTTTTATCCTTTGTATGTCTGATTCTGTTTCTCTTTCCTCCAACCCTTCTTCATTCTTTTTTCTTTTACTTTCTTTTTATCTTTTCTATTGCACTTTCTTTATTACCTCTGATCTTGTTCTCTTTTCTTCATCCTGCTCTCTAATAATGTTTAGCACTTAAATTTTTTTTTCTCTTATTTTTGTCTTCCATACCTATCCTCACCTGTTTCTTTTTGGTTATTGTATTATTTTCCTAGCTGTTGCCTATTTATTAAAATTTTTATTTTTTCTCTTTTGTTATTTTTCTCATTATTTGCTTGCTTGTTTGTTTTTCTCTTGTTTGTGTATGTGTTTTTGCTTCTTGCTTCACCTGACAAGGGACAGCAATCATGCACATACATCCCTGATACAACCATACCCTCAACCACCCACTGGACAAGAGCCAATAGTACTTGCTAAACACTTGATCAACAGCAAAAGACAACATCAATCAAACCCATCCTAAACTGAGCTCACAAATGGCAAATAGAAAACTGTACACATGCTTCCATTCTCCAATTGCACCTACCAGGAGGCAGTTGGTTAGTGCCTAAGAACACCCCAACATACAACCATCAATTAAATACGAATGCAATGACACCACAATGTCTTGGAGGCAACAATTTCTATTCACACGAAGAAACAAGACAGAAAACATCAAACAAGTGACCAAAATGCAGACCTAGAAATAATTTTTTAAGAATAAAATGCATTGGAACTACCTGAAAAGGAATTCAAAATAATGATATATAAGTACTTTCAATGATTGAAAGAATGGTGAAGGAAAGCAAGGAAAAATTCTGGAAAACACAACAGCAGAAAATCAAGAAAATATGTGAACTATTGGAGACAATATAAAACCTGCAAAAAGAAATTCAGAAAATTAATACTAAGATTTCAAAAGTAGATAATACATTATAAGGGAAAAGTGGTAGATTCGAATCAATGGAAGCCAAAATCAGTGAGCCTGAAGATCAATCTCTCAATACTAATATACTATAAGAAGAAACAGAAAAAAGAAGAAAATATCCAAAGAAAGATTAAGATTTATGTGGGACACCATGAAGAGGAATAATTTACAGGTGATTGGGATTCCAGAACATGAAAATACAAAGACAAGCACAGAAAAAATTGTTGAACCGTTGTTGGAAGAAAACTTTGTAACACAATGAAAAAAAAAAAAGAAAAGAAAGAAAGAACCCCAAATGGATAAATGAAAAAAGGAAATCACCAAGACATATCATTATCAAACTCTCCAAAATTAAAGACTAAAAAATAATACTGAAAGCAGCTCAGGAAAACCTAAAAGTTACATTGAAAGGAGAACCAACAAGATTATGCTCTGATTTCTCAGCACAAAGCATGCTGGCAAGAAGGAAGGGAGAAGGCAAAACTCAGAAATAAGGCAAAACTCAGAAAGAAGAAAATTACCAATCAAGGATCATATATCCAGCAAAACGATCCCTTAAATATGATATTGAAATAAAATCTTTTCAGATAAAAAAAATTTTTAAGAATTTTTAATAATCAAAACAGCTTCATAAAAAATATTAAAGTGGGCTGAGAACTAATATCAACAGACAACAATCTAAAATTAACATACATGGCAAGAAGACATAGAACTCAATCCAGATATCGTAATTGTTTGTTAGGTGCCACTGAGTTGGTTCTGAACCCTAGCATCTCAATGTATAGCAGAATGAAACACTGCCCAGTGCTGTGCCATCCTCATAATTGCTGCTATATTTGAACCCATAACTGCTGCAACTGTGCCAATTCATATTTTTGGGGGCTCCCAACAATATGAATTGGCACAGTTTTTTTTTGCTGTCCCTCTACATCACCAAGCATGATATCCTTCTCCAGAGACTGGTGCCTAAGGATAATATGTCCAGAATATGAGAGATGAAATCTGGCCATCTCGGCTCCAAAGGAGCTTCTTGGTCGTACTTCTTTCAACACAGATTCTTTTTTCCCTGTGTGTTCATGATATCTTTAATATTCTTCTCAAACACCATAACTCAAATGTATCAATTCTTCTATGGTCTTTCTTATCGATTTTCCAACTTACGTATGCATATGAGGCTACTGGGACTACTATAGCTTGGGTCAGGCACACTTTAGTCCTCAAACTGACATCTTTGTTCATGAACACTTTAAAGAGTTCTTGTGCAGCAGATTTGCCTAATGCAATATGTCGTTTGATTTCTCAAATGATGCTTTCATGAGTGTTGGTTGCTGATCCTAGAAAAATTAAGTCTTTGACAACTTCAATCTTTTCTCCATTTATCATAATGTTTTTTGTTGGTCCACTGATGAGAATTTTTGTTTTCTTTACATTGAGATGCAACCCATACCAAAGGGTTGATCTTCATCCTTAGATCTTCATTGTTAAATATTTTAAATCCTCTTTGCTTTCAGCAAGCAAGGGTGTATCATCTACATATTGCAGGTTGTTAATGAGTCTTCCTTCAATCATGATACCACATTTTTCTTCATATAATTCAGATTCTCACATTATTTGCTCAATGTACAGGTTAAATAAGTATGGTAAAAGAATACAACCCTGGTACACACCTTTCCTGATTTAAACCATTCATTTTTCCCCTTTTATGTTGGAACACCAGCCTCTTGGTCTATATACAGGTACCTCATGAGCATGATTAAATATTTTGGAATACTCAGTCTACACAACGTTGTCCATAGCTTGTCATGATCTACATAGTCGACAGCCTTAAAGCACAGGTAAATAGATACCTTTCTGGTATGCTCTGTTTTCAGCCAAGATTTATCTGACATCAGCAATGATATCCCTCATTCCACGTTCTTGTCTGAATCTGGCTTGAACATCTGGCAGTTTTCTGTTAATGTACTGTTGCAGCTAGTTTTGAATTATCTTTAACAAACTTTTAACTTGTATGTGATATTAATGATATTGTCCAATGTTTACCATATTCTGTATGTGTCTCCTCTCCTTGGAATGGGGACAAATATGGACCTCTTTCATCAGTTGGCCAGGGACCTGTCTTCCAAATTTATGGCATAGATGAGTGAATTCCTCTAGTGCTAGCTCAGTGTGTTGAAAGATTTCACATTGTATTCATTCCATCAATTCCCGGAGCCTTGTTCTATCAAAATGACTTCAGTGGACATTGAATTTCTTCCTTCAGTACCACTGGCTTTGGAAATGATTGAACATTGAGCGTTTGTTTATTTATTTAATTAATTAATTTTTAAATGTTTTATTGTGAATTACATGATAGTTTACATGGGAGAACATTAGTTTTACATTCATTCTATCGTATATTGTTTCATTGCCATGG
>NW_006408670.1:2374674-2375261 GCF_000296735.1 Chrysochloris asiatica
AGAGCGTGTATTCCCATTGAGTCTTATTCTTGGAAAGGGGTTTGCACTGAGGGGACCCGACCACTTGCCTTGATGTTTCCTGGGCAAGCAACTTGTTTGTTCTTGTAGTAACAGTTGGTCTGCCACTATTGTTTTGTATTTTTCCTGTAGGTCTTTCTTTCAAGAAGTATCTTCTGTTCTTCTAGCTGCTCCAGGCTGGTCTTGAGCATTTGTTTTTGTTACAGTAACTCTGTATTTCTTCCATACTCTTTTATATTTTTTAAGGTTTTATTGTGAATTATGTGTGGGAGAACATCAGTTTTACATTCATTCTATAGTATTTTGTTTCACTGCAATGATTACATTCCCCTCCATGGACCATCAAACAACCAAAGGGCCTGCTCCCCAACCATCAGCACACAGCCACTCTTGCTCCCTGAGTCCGGTGTCCCCAGCCACTCCATCTGTCTGTATCATTGTCTATACCTCCATTTCTGGTGTCACTGCTTCCCTGGGTAGGGTCACAATTCCACTTTTTGCACTTGATGGTCCAAGGACTTCCCTCACTCCTGGACTGCAAAATCAGTCACTCCACTCCTTTTGTTACA
>NW_006408670.1:2379013-2405512 GCF_000296735.1 Chrysochloris asiatica
GGACTTACAAGCTTTCTATGGTGATGCTTTTCTCTATTCCTTTCTCTCACCCTCCAGTGTCTATTTTATAATATAATTCAAGGAAAACCAAGATTCAAAAGACAGCCAAGCATCTTAATATTGTTCCCCCCTTTTCCACATTCCAACCATGGCTCAATCTCTGTATCGCAAAACTCTGTAGTTCTCAAGTTGTGCGTATATCATTATTTACCTCTGTCTCACTTAGCCCATTGAGACCTGTCTAATTGTTCTCCCATCTGCTTTGAAGTATGGGTGTTCTTGTACATCACCCCTCACTTCATATCAGCTGGACACTTCACGCTCCACTCTAGTCCTCTGTGGCCATGTCACTGCCTCTGGGCCCAGGATGTCTTGCCATATTGCTAGCCAACCAGGGCTCCACATGGGTTCACAGGAGTCTGATGAATGTGGTCTGAAACAGCTCACAACTTCATTGCTGTTTTTCCTTCTCTTCCCCTTATCGGTGACCAGCGTGATCACCAGCCAGACCACATGCCCGCTCATGTATTTCCCCTGAGTCTCTGACTTGGAGGGGGTTTGCTTTGAGGGGACCCGACCACTTGCCTTGATGGCTCCCGGGAGGATAGCTTGCTTGTTCTTTTAGTAGTCAATCAGACTGCCGTTATTGTTTTTTATTTTTCCTGCCGGTCTTTCTTTCAAGAAGTCTCTTCTGTTCTTCTAGCCACTCCAGGCTGGTCTACTTGTCCTTTCAAGTGTAAATTTCCCACCTCTGTAGATTCTGAATGGAGTTCAGGATTCCACCTATGGTCTTATGCAATGCAAAGGCTTCATAGGAAGCCTCTTTCACTGGGCAACTTCTAGACCCCTTTAAGGTATTCCAATCAGGTATAGGTTGAAGACAGACTTACAAGCTTTCTATTGTTTCTGGTTATTCCTTTCTCTCCCCCTCAAGTGTTTATTTTACAATGGTAAGTAAGGGAAACCAAGAATCAAAAGACAGCCAAGCATCTTAACATTATTCCCCTCTTTTACCCATTCAAACCATGCCTCAATCCCTGTAACCCGGAGTCCTGTTGTTCCAAGGTTGTGCATACATCATCACTTACCTCTGTCCCACTTAGTCCATGTAAACCTGAATAACTGCACTCTCATGGCCTTCTTCTTCTATGCCCCTCCCACTTCTTGTGTATTGCCACCCTGCCCCCCAGCACCCAAGTTATCCTGTGTCTATACCCTACCCTGTGCTCCCTCCCTCCACCTCATCCCATACATCCCAGTGATCACCAAATATATATATATATATATATAATTTTTTTTTTCCCCTTTTAGGGTGGGTTCTTTTTCTTAATCTTTTACAATAATGGTCCTATGCAGTATTTCCTCTTCTGTGACTGACTAATTTCACTCAGCATAATGTCCTCAAGGTTCATCTATGTTATGTGGTGGTTGGCACCTTCTTTTTTGTTCTTCAAGGTAGCATAGTATTCCATTGTGTGTATGCACCACAGTTTGTTTACCCATTCTTCAATTGATGGTCACTTAGGCTGTCTCCATCTTT
The DNA here is from genome assembly GCF_000296735.1 of Chrysochloris asiatica. Lineage (NCBI taxonomy): Eukaryota > Metazoa > Chordata > Mammalia > Afrosoricida > Chrysochloridae > Chrysochloris > Chrysochloris asiatica. The sequence continues at coordinate 2,380,554 of NW_006408670.1, forward strand.
TTGCTATTGTAAATAATGCTGCTATGAACATTGGTGTGCATATTTCTACTTGTGTTATGGCTCATATTTCTTGTGGGTAAATACCAAGTAGAAGAATTGCTGGATCATAAGGTATTTCTATTTCCAATCTTCTGAGGAAGAGCCATATTGCTTTCCAGAGTGATTGGACCATTTTTCAATCCCACCAACAATGTAGGAGGGTCCCAATCTCTGCATCCTCACCAGCATGTATTGTCCTCTAATTTTTTGATCTTTGCTGTTATTGCTGGTGTGAGTTGATAACTCATTGTTGTTTTGATTTGCATCTCTCTAATGGCTAGTGATTGTGAACATTTCTTCATAATTTTGTTGGCTGCCCAGATCTCCTTGCTGAAGTGTTTGTTCATGTCCTTTGCCCATTTTTAAATTGGGTTATTTGTCTTTTTCTTGTAGAGGTGTTATGGTTTCCTATGTATTTTAGAAATTAGCCTCTTGTCTGATGTGTCATTGCAAAATATTTTTTTCCATTCTGTGGGTTCCCTTTTTACTCTTTTGGTGAAGTCTTTTGATGCACATAAGTTTTTAACTTTTAGTATGTCCCAATAATTTATTTTGTCTACTTTTGTTTGTGTAGTTTTCAAAATGTTTGGTAGTCTGTGTGTGCCTTGAATTAGAGCCCTCACATTTGTCCCTATTTTTTCATTGATGACCTTCATAATTTTGGGGTTCACATTTAGTTCTTTAATCCATGCTGAGTTGGTTTTTATATAAGGCATGAGGTAAAAGTCTTGTTTCAATCTTTTGCATATCGCTTTCCAGTTTTGCCAGCACCATCTGTTAAAGAGAGTATCTCCTCCCCATGCAATATACCATGGTACTTTGTCGAAAATCAGTTGGCTGTATGTGGATGGATTAATTTCAGGATTCTCAACTCTGTTCCACTGATCAACATATCTTTCATTGTACCAGTACCAGGCTGTTTTGACCACTGTAGCCATGTAGTAAAATTTGAAATCGGGGAGTGAGAGGCTTCCAACCTTGTTCTTCTTCTTAAGTAGTGCTTTGCTTCTCCTGGGTCTCTTTCCTTTTAATATAAAGTTTGTAATCGCTTTTTTTTCTTTTTTTCCCATCTCTTTGAAGAATGTCGTTGGAATCTGGATTGGGATTGCATTATATGTGTAAATTGCTTTGGGCAGTTTTGACATTTTCATGATGTTGAGTCTTCCTATCCAGGAACATGTATATACTTCAACTTTTGTATGTCTCTTTTGGTTTCTTGTAGTAATGTTTTGTAGTTTTCTTTGTATAGGTCCTTTGTTTCTCTGGTTATGTTTATCCCTAAATATTTCATCCTTTGAGCGGCTATTGTAAATAGTATCGTTTTCCTAATGTCCTTTTCAGTGAGTGCTGTCGTTGTTACTATAGAGGAATCCAACTGATTTTTGTGTGTTAATCTTATAACCTGCCAATTTGCTGAATCTCTCATGAGGTCATGTAGTTATTATGCAGAGTCATTGGGGTTTTCTATGTATAGGATCATATCATATGCAAATAGATTGAGTTTATTTCCTCTTTGCCAATTTGGATGTCTTTAATTTCTCTATCTTGCCATATAGGTTTGGCTAAGACTTCCAAAACAATATTGAATAGGAGTGGTGACAAAGGGCATTCTTGTCTGGCTCTTGTTCACAGAGGAAAGGCTTCCAGTTTCTCTCCATTGGGAGTAATGTAGATTGTTGGTTTTGTATATATGCTCTCGATTATGTTGAGGAATTTCCCTTCAATTCCTACTTTGTTGAATGTTTTTTTTATCAAGAATGGATGTTGGATTTTGTCAAATGTCTTTTCTGCATCAATTGATATGATCATGTGGTTCTTTTACTTTTTCTTATTTATATGGTGGATTACATTGAATGTTATTCTAATGTTGAACTATGCTTGTATCTCTTTTATGAAACCCACTTGGACATGATGTATTATTTTTTTTAATGTGCCCCTGGGTTCTGTTGGCTAGGATTTTGCTGAGAATTTTAGCATCTATGTTCATGAGGGATATTTGTCTCTCTATATTTTTTTTCTTAGTGATGTCCTTCCCTGATTTTGATATGAGGGATATGCTTGCTTCATGAAAAGTATTAGGAAGTTTTCCATCCTTTTCTAGATCCTGGAATAATTTGAGTAGAATTGGTGACAGCCATCTGGGCCTGGACTTCTTTTGGTTGGGAGATTTTTAATGACCTGTTCTATTTCTTCTTTTGTTATGGGTCTGTTCAAGTCTTCTACTTCACTCCATGTAATTTTAGGTAGGTCGTGTTTTTCTAAAAATGTATCCATCTGTTCTAAGTTTTCTAATTTGTTGGAGTACATCTCTTCATAATAGTCTGCTATTATTCTTTTGATTTTGTTTGGTTCCATTGTGACATCGCCCATGCAGTTTCTAATGAGAGTTATTTGTGTCTTCTCCCTCTTTTCTTTTGTTAGGTTTGACAATGGTTTGTGAATTTTATTAATCTTTTCAAAGAACCAGCTTTTTGTCCTGTTGATTCTTTCTATAGTGTTTCTGTTTTCCATCTCATTTATTTCTGCTCTTATCTTTATTATTTCTTTTCTTTTGGTGACTGTAGGTTCCCTTAGTTGGTCGGTTTCTAATTGTTGGAGATGCTGTGCTAATATGTTAATTCTGGTTGTTTCTTCTTTTTGGATGTGCAAATTTATCACAATAAACTGTCTTCTCAGCACCACTTTCACCGTGTCCCATAGATTCTGGTATGTTGTGTTTTCAGTCTCGTTTGTTTCTAGGAACTTTGTGAATTCCTGTTCAATTTCTTCTTTTACCCAGTCACTTTAGAGCAGGATGTTGTTCAGTTTCCATGTATTCGACTTCATTTCCTTGGTATTCCTATTGTTGATTTCTAGTTTTATAGCATTGTGGTCTGAAAAGATGCTTTGTAGTACTTTGATGTTTTTCAATTTATGGAGGCTTGCTTTGTGACTTAACACAGGGTCAATTCTGGAGAATGTTCCATATGCACTGGAGAAGATTGTATATTGAGCTGTTGTTGTGTTGAATGCTCTGTATACACCTATGAGGTTAAGTTGGTTGATTGTGCTGTTTAGTTCCTCTGTAACTTTGTTGAGTTTCTTTCTGGTTTTTCTGTCCCTTTTCGAGAGTTACGTATTAAAATTTCCAACTATAATTGTAGATTTATTTATTTATTTCTTCAATTCTAGTAGGGTTTGCTTCATATATCTTGGTGCTCTTTCATTGGGAGCGTATTTATTATAGTTATTTCGTCTTGCTCAATTGACCCTTTGATCATTAGATAGTGTCCTTCTTTATCTCTTATGCTGTTTTTTGTCTTAAAGTTTACTTTATCAGAGATTAGAATTGCCACTCCTGCTTGTTTATTACTGCAGTTAGTTTGGTATATATTTTTCCATCCTTTAACTTTTAGTCTGTTTCTGTCTGTGTGTAAGGTGTGTCTCTTGCAGGCAGCATATTGAAGGGTCTTGTTTACTTATCCATTCTGCCACTCTCTGTCTCTTCACTGGTGAATTTAATCCATTGACTTTCAATGTAATTATCGATAGGTATGAATCAATTGTTGTCATTATGTTAATTTTTGGTAGTGTTGTTCGTTCTTTTGTTCTGCATGCCTTCTTGTGCTGAGTTTGTGGTTTTTTGTGCTATTTCTTGTCGATTTCTTCTTAGTTTTCATGTTTCCATGTTCTTCTTTGATGTTCATTTTCATGGTAAGTTGTGAAGTATTAGTTTTCTTTGGTGTTACCGTATACGAACTTTTCCCTCCATTCAAGACAGTCTATGTTGTTGTTGTTGTAATGTGCTGTGCAGTCGGTTCCGACTCATAGCGACCCTTTACAGGGTTTCCAAGGCGGTAAATCTTTATGGGAGCAGTAACCACTACACAACCAGAGCTCCTAAGACAGTCTATAGTATTCTGTAAAGTACCTGACTTCCTCACCACCTGTATCTCTGTTCCTATATTTTCCCATTCTTTGACATTGTTATTATTATTTTGATCTTCAGTTGATCTCGCAGCTCCTTTGAATTTGTTGTTTTAATTTTGTTCTGTTCTGGACTCTGCTATCTGCCGTCTGAGTTTCAGGTGGTGTTGCCATGTCTGTCAATCTCTGGTTGTTGTCTGTTCTTGTTGGTTTTCAGTCCAAAGAACTCCCTTTACGATGTTTTGAAGTGTTGGATTGGCTTTGACAAAATCTCTTAGGTTTTGTTTATCCTGGAATGTTTTGATTGCACCATTGTATTTGATTGGCAGTTTTGCTGGCTAGATGATTCTTGGTTGGCAGTTTTTTGTTTTGTTTTGTTTTCCTTTTAGGGTTTTATATATGTCTCCCCATTGCCTTTTCACCTGCTTGGTTACTGCCAAGAAGTCAGAGCTTAACCTGGTTTTCTTGCCTTTGTAATTAATGCTTCTCTTTTCCCTGGCTGCTTTTAGGATTCTCTCCTTGTCTTTTATTGTGAAGAGCTTTATTATGTATGATATGTATTGGTGATTTTCTTTTGGGGTCTATCCTTCCTGGTTTACATTTGGTTTCTTGAATATTTATCTTCTCAGCCTTCAAGATGTTAGGAAAATTTTCTTCCAGAAGCTCTTGAACTATCTCCTCTGTGGACTTCTCTGATTTGTCCTGTTCCGGAATGCCAATAAATTTTAAGTTTTTCGTCTTTATGTGATCCAGCATGAATCTAAGACTCTCTTCAGATATTTTTTTTCCCTTTTTCTGCTTGTTCTTCTATCTTAGCAGTAATGAGATATTTGTCTTCCAGCTTGCTGGTTCTAGCTTTCATCTCTTCAATCCTGCTCCTTTCCCCTTCATTTCTGATATTTTATTATTAATCACCTGGACCTCTTTATGCAGGTTTTGAATTGTTTCCAGTGATGTAGCGATCTTGTTTGATTTCTCCTGTAGTACTTTCCTGACTTCTTCCTTATTTTCCTCCACCCTCTTTCAGAATATTTGCATTTGTTTCCATATCATTCTTCTGAATTCCTTCTCAAGCAAATTGAAAGCCTGCTTTCCTCTTCTGGAAAGCCTTTGTCTGCCTTCAGCTCATTTGTCTTAGTTACTGTTTTCTGCTTTTGGACAGGTTTTGAGATGTTTTGTTGTGTTTTTGTTGTCATTTTCAGTAGTTAGGCAGGTTTTTAATGCCTAAATGGATGTTTGTTGCTATATTGTTAAGCTTACTGAGTGTCTCCTGGTGCATATGATCAGGAGATAGGCTTGCCTTTTTGCGTGTAATATTATGGCGTATGCTTGTAACTTGGCTATATGGCCTGGATTGCGGTCTCTTCTTGAGTAACTTAAGATGATAAAGCTGTCACCTCCAGGAAAAAAGTGTGATCAAAAGGACCCAAAACAGAAGCAATATAAAAGCAGAGACAAAAAACACCACAATAAGAAATAAAACTGTAGTTGACTCTCCAGTCGCCTTTGCTGCACAGGTAATGTGAGTGCACCATAGAAACCTCCAGCAGTGGGTGGGGGTGACCACTCAATTAGGCCCCTCCTCTAGTCACTACTGTAGAGATGCACAGATACTGAGAAGTTAATGGGAGAAAGACTGTCTATGTTTTTTGTCTCTGAAGGTCAGTTAGGTATCTGTGTGTGCACAGTGTAATTCTCAAAATAGTTGCATCCTTTTATTTTGGGGTTTTACAGAGTGTTCATATGGTTTGTCTGTCTGGCCAGACCTGCTTTTTTCTTGCTGGTTAGGCAGGTGTATAGGGTCCTGCATAAGTTAACTTTAGGACTGGGACCCAGAGTCAAACATCATAAGCAGCTACCAAAGAATTAGTCTGTGGGACCAATTGGGGCTCTTTCTCTCTGTGCTGTGGGAAAACTGTGTGCTCAATGCTGGTCCCTTTGGGGGATTCGTGCCCACCCACCTGAAGGTATCCAGGCTGGGCAAAGAAGGCATGACAAGGAAGAGGAGGAAAAAATATGTAGAATCCTCCCATACCTCCTTTAGCTGATTTTTCCACTGGTGGGTGCAAGAAATTGATGTCCTGCACCTTATGCTTGGTCTAGAGCCCTGGAGCTGTTCCATGAAAGCAGCTTCTCTGGGTTTTCAGCCCCCCCACCCCCACCCCGGACCCTGTCCTACCTGACTGTGCCTCTGCTGACTCCAAAACTAGAAGTCCCCTTCCATATTATTTTGATGTTTTTAACATCATTCAATAGTTTGCCCGATGAATCCTTCAATACTGCAAGTCATGGCTTGAATTTTTTTTTCAGTCTTTTTTTTTTTTTTTTAAGCTTTTTATTGAGCGAAGGTTAACAGAGCAGATCATCAGTTTAACATTCAGGAAATCACACATTTTGTTTCATCCTAATGATTGCAATTTCCTCATTATTAAGATCCCTTCTGAATTTTGTGCTTGGGTAAATGCTGCCCTTTTGAATTAGACTGATTGACCATTCTGTGGTATGTATACCTCAGTAGTGTTGTTGTTCTCTATATATAACTTTCTACTGCTTGGCCAAAAATTGAGCCACAGGAGTGACTTCAGTTCCAGATCTGAAGGGTGGCTGAGGGCCATAGTCTCACATTCCTTCTGTTTCTATCTGACCAATAAGCTTGGTCATTTTTTATGATCTTTTAGTTTCTTTCTATATTTTCTACCACTCTATCCAGGGCATTCTAATGTGAAATTTCCATGAACTTTTCAGTCTATTTTGTCCACAAACTTTTTGAAGCCCCCTTGTATATTTTATTTAACTCAATATATTAAAAAAATTAACATTTCAACATACAATCAATATATAATTTATTATAATTATAGTTTACATTCTTTTTGTCGTACTAAAACCTCAAAATCCAGAGTACATGTTATACCAACAGCATATTGTTATATTAACAGCCCAATTCTAATTATAAATACTAGATCTATATTTAGATTTTATAAAATTCACAGCTGATAAAAGTAGATTCATATACTCAAGTTGTCCCAAACATGCTAGAGTTTTCCAATAATTACATTGAGTATATTTTCAAATTTCAAATTGAATTTGAAAAATTCAGCTATTCCCTCATTCATACTAAATGTATATCAAATTCTCAATAACCAAACATGACTAATAGCTGTTGTTTTGGATGAAGCAGTTCCAATTGCATCTCCTCATAAGGGAACTGAGACTCAGATGAGAAGGAACTTGAAATCACAGAATAAGCTGAAGCTAGTTCTAGAAACTTGGTACTAGGGACAAGGGTGGATTAGTAGGGGGTGAGATAAATAGCCATTCCAGGCCTGGCCCATGTACCCATCCACCCATCCATCCGTCAGTTCTCTGTTCATCTGAAAAAAATCTAGTGCACATTTATGCTAGACCTTAGGGCCAGAAGCTGATGTAACAGAGCAAGCTGTGCTCAGAAAGCTGACAGTCTGATCAGGTGAAAGAAAGTCATCAGAAGATCCCACTATCAACCGTTTTATTTCAGAGTGGATAGACTATGATAACAGAGAGGGCAAAAGGGACTTGATCCCATTTGAAGGGGAAGGAGAGTTTTTTTCTCAGAAATGGATACTGAAGTTGACGTCTATCTGAAGGTTGTTGTTAGCTGCTGTCAAGTTGGTTCCAACCCATATTGACCCTATGTACTACAGAACGAAATACTGCCTGGTCTTGCATCATCTTCACAATTTGTGTTATATTTGAGCCCATTAATGCTGCTACTGTGTCAATCTAGCTCATTAAAGGCCTTCCTCTCTTTTGTTGACCCTCCACTTTACCAAGCATGATGTCCTTCTCCAGAGACTGCTCCCTCTTGACAACATGTCCAAAGTATGACCAAGTCTCACCATCCTCACTTCTAAGGGGCAATTTGACCATACTTTTTCCAAAACAGATTTACTCACTCTTCTGGCAGTTGGTGATATATTCAATATTTTTCACCAGCACTTTAATTTAGCAAAAAGCATTTATTTTCATACTCTGGAGGCTGCAGTGTGATCACAGATCTGTTTTATGTTTGTTCCTTCTGGAGCCTTGAGTGAAAAGCAGCAGCTCCTCAGCTATGCTTTTCTCACGTCAGATTACTGGTTCCACTGACTGCGGGAGGTGAGCGATGTTCTGGTCAGGGGGCAGTCCATGCACTGACACACGCACAACGCCTTAGTCTCATTTATTTTAGCTTGAGAAATGTTAAGTGTGTTCTTTGCTTTTAGTATTCTAATACCTGTTCTTTGCACTTGACTTTCTCTTCTTGAGCTGACCTTTGAAATTTTCTGTTCAGTAATTTTACCTACTTATTTGTTCCATTTGTTTTAACATCTCTACACTTGGAGAGCGAGATTCAGAGTCTCTTCTGATAAGCATTTTGGTCTTTTCTTTCCTCATCCTTGTCTTCTTGATGATCTTTTGCTTTCATCCTGTATGGTGTTCTTTTTATTTATTAAGTTTTTACTGTGAATTGAGTGATTGTTTATATGAGAGAACATTTCATTGCAATGATTATAATTCCTTTGTGCATCATCATTCAACAGTATTTGCTTCTATTCCCTGTTTTGTTTTTTTTAGGGGTGGTGGTGGATGTATATAAAAACACTCAGGAGTTTATAATCATTTAAATAACCAAAGGGCACATTCTGAAAGCCTGCTTTTTGGTCACCAGCACACAGCCTTTCTCTTTACATGAGTCTACAGTCCTCAGCTTCTATGTCTCTTCATGTCCTCATTTCTGCCTTCATCTCAGGTGTCTCTGCTTCTCTTGATAGGGTCCCACATTACACTTGTTTTTTTCCCTTGATGGTCCTAGGGTCTTCTATTCCAGAGAAGTTAGTGAGATTCCTTGTGGTTGCCAAACTGAAATGAGAGTTTGCTGCCTGTCACTGTAGTCAATCACAGTAGCAGCATCAATCCAAGCGACAAAAACAGAAAGCCAGCAGTCTCGACTGTCTTGTCCATCATGAAGAGTAGATACCCCTGTATGATGTTCTTGATGACACCACACAATTCTTCTGGCTTTCAGTCGTTTGTGTCTAATGTATCAAATATATTTTTAAGATAATCTCTAAATTCACATGGCATATGTTCAATATCATATTTTGGCTCTCGTGGACTTGTTTTCATTTTCTTCAGTTTCAGCCTGAACTTTCATATGAGCAAATTGCTGATTTGTTCCAAAGTTTACCAATGGCATTGTTTTGGCTGAGGATGTATGGAGCTTTTCCACCATATTTCCACAGATGTAGTCAATTTGATTCTGTGTATTCCATCTGGTAAAGTCCATGTGTATAATCATATTTTTTGTTGTTTAAACAAGGTATTTGCAATGATGAAATCATCAGTCTTGCAAAATTCTATCATGCAATCTCCAGCATCATTTCTCTTACCAAGCCCACATTTTCCAACTACTGATCCTTCCTCTTTGTTTCCAATTTTTGCATTTAAATCACAAGTAATTATCAATACATGTTGATTGCAAGTTTGATCAATTTCAGAATTAAGAAATTGGTAGAATTCTTCAGTTTCATCATCACTGGCTTTAGTGGTTGGTCCATAAATATGTATAATAGCAGTATTAACTGGTCTTTCTTGCAGGTGTATGGATATTATCCTATCACAGGTAGCATATACATCAGGATACAACTTGAAATGTTCATTTTGATCATGAATGTGACACCATTCCCCTTTAATTTGCCATTCCTGGCATAATAAACCATGTAGTTGTCAGACTCAAAATGGCCAATATCAGTCCATTTCAGCTCACTAATAACTAGGATATCAATATTTACGCATTCCATTTCATTTTTGACAACTTTCTATTTTCCTAGATTCATACTTTGCACACTCCATGTTCCAATTATTAATGGATTTTTGCAGATGTTTTTCTCATTTTGAGTTGTGGGCCATCAGCAAATGAAGGTCCTGAAAGCTTTACTCCATTTGTGTCATCACAGTCAATTATATTTGAGTAAGCAGTTCTTCCCCAGTCTTATTTTGAGTGTCTTACAACCTGAGGGGTTCATCTTCTGGCAGTATATCTGACAATATTCTGGTGCTATTAATCATGTTTCAGTATTCAATATTTTGCCCTGACAGTGTTTCACTGCTATTCATAAGATTTTCAGTGGTTAAATAAACGGGAATACTCTGCCTGTCCTTCTGAGTCCATCTTAGCTGGTAAACTCAGCTGAAATCTTGTCCACCATGGGTGGCCCTGCCATCATTAAAAATACCAGTGGCATAGCTTTAAGCATCAGAGCTACATGCAAGCCACTGCAGTACAGTAAGTGATGGAAATCAAGATATAGAAGTATCCAAAGTAAAAATAACCTACAAGACTGAAAACAGGGAACTAGAAATATCAATTTATAATGAAGACAACTGCAATGCCAAAAGAGGAAAGACTATAGTTACAGAACTACTTAATGGCAGGGAAATCATAGAGATTTCAAGATAAAACACACTGTTTTAAACTGGAAAAGATATTAGTAAGTTACAGGGAACATAAAAAAAATAATACACCTTATCATCAAAACAAGAAACAAAAAAATAAAAAAAGATTTAATGAGCATTAAAACATTGATGAAGAAAATGAAAAGATAACCCACAAGCAATTGATTGCAATAAATATACTGTAATCAATTCAAATTTATCGATACCTACATTGGATGTCAATGGATTAAATGTACCAGTCAATAGAAAGAGATCAACTAAATGGATAAGAAATCACGATCCTTCATCATGCTGTCTACAGAAGATGCATCTTACATATAAAGATGAAAATAGATTAAAAATCAAAGGATGGAAAAAATATCAAGCTAAAGGCAATAAAAATCGATCAGGAGTGACAATATTAATTTCCAATAAAACTAACTTTAAGGCAAAAACCAGCATAAGAGACAAAGGACATTATTTCATCATTAAAGCATCATTTGAAGATTATCATTATGATAACCATAATAAATGTCTATGCTCCCAGTGAAAAGGCCCCAATATATATAAAGCAAACCCTAACAGAACTGAAGAAAGAAATAAACAAATCTACAATAATATTTGGAAATTTTAATACACCACTTTTGAAAAAGGACAGAACAACTAGGAACAAAGTCAACAAAGAAACAGAACAACCTAAACAACACAATCAACTAATTTGACCTCTTAGATTTATACAGAGCACTCAAACCAACAATAACAAAATATATATTATTTTCCAGTGCACATGGAATATTCTCCAGAATAGACTTTATGTTAGGCCAAAAAGCAAGCCACAGTAAATTAAAAAAAAGAAAAAATACTCCAAAGCATCTTTTCAGATCACAATACTACAAAATAAGAAATCAACAATAGGAAGATCAAGAGGTGAGAGGGGGAATCAAGTACATGGAAATTGAATAACACCTGCTTAAAAGATATTGGTAAATAGAGCCACTAAAAAATGAAATTAAAAAATTAATTGAATCAAATGAGAAGGAAAACACAACATACTCAAACCTTTGGGACACAGCAAAAGTAGTGCTTAAAGGGCAATTTAGAGCAATAATGCACACATCAAAAGAGAAGAAAGAACCAAGATCAATATATGAAGATAACATTTCCAACACTTAGAAAAAGAAGAGCAAAGTAAGCCTACAATCACCAGGAGAAGTTAATGATTAGAGCAGGAATAAATAAAGTAGAAAACAGAAAAACAATTTAAAGAATCAACTAAACAAGAAGATAGTTCTTTGGAAGGATTAAGAAAATTGGCGAATCACTGGCAAATCTAAGAAAAGAAAAGAGGATGAAAATAAGAATAAATCTAACATAGACCAATCTAGAGGGGCTAAAGGAACAGAAGATACTTCTTGAAAGAAAGACCAACAGCAGGAAAAAACAACAACAACAACAACAACCCAGCAAGCAAGTTGTTTGCCTGGGAGCCATCAAGGCAAGTCATCAAGTCGCTTCAGGACAAACCCCCTTTCCAACACTGAAACTCAAAGGGAACACACTAATAGGCCTGCAAGTTCCTTGGTGACTGTGCAGGTCTATGTGTGAGTTCAAGTGGGGGAAAGGCAGTAATGAAGACATGGGCTGAGTCTGACCATATTCCATAGACTCCTGTAGACGTTGAGAAGAGAGAGAAGAAGGGCTAATGGGTCTGAAGTTTGGGGAGACATGGGAACTCCTGAACCCATAAACACTTACCTAGTCATTGGGGACTAGAGCTGAACGTGAAGCATCTAGGTGATATGAAGTGGGTGGGAGGGTGCACAAGAAAGCCCAAACTTGCAGATAGCACCCATTTGACCTAGCTTGGATGGCTTGATGATCAGAATTTGACTCGAGGAAGTAAAGAAATTTGATACAGAAAGCAAGTATAAATTGCTATAATTTGACAAACTTGATGTTTATTTACGGATGTTGTTGTTCTTAAGTGTCATCGAGTCGGTTCTGACCCATAGCAACCCTGTATAGGGTTTCCGAGGAGTGGCTGGCAAGCTTTAACCAGCGACCTGGCAGTTCAAACACATTTGCAGTCTGGCGCATTAACCCACAGCACCACACAAAGACTCCTGTACTTATTGATGTAGTAGCTCAAATAACCAATTTTGATGTAGTAGCTCAAAATACCAACTGAAAGGGAAGGAGTCTTCATATCAAGGATCAAGCCTATTCCTCTCAGTATAAAGGGTGGATAGGGATGGGCATCTGAGACATTGTTGTTGTTAGGTGTCATCGAGTCGAATGAGACACTGCCCAATCCTAGGCCAACCTCACTACTGTTTCCACGCTTGAGTCCATCGATGCTGCCACTTGGCCAATCTATCTCATTGGGGGTCTTCCTCTTTTTCTCTGACCCTACCAAACATGTAGCGAATGGTCCCTCCTGACAATATGTCTGAAGTATGACAGACAAAGATGGCCATCTTGGCCTCCAAGGAGCACTCTGGCTGCCCTTTTTCCAAAATGGATCTATTGGTTCTTTTAGCAGCCCACTGCACTTTCAATATTCTCCTCCAACACCATAACTTCAAAGCATCAATTCTTCTACAGTCTTCCTTATTCATTGTCCAGGCTATTGAAAATACCATGGCTTGGGTCAGGCACACCTTAGTCCACAAGCTGACATCTTTGCTCTTCAACACTTTAAAAAAGTCTTGTGCAGCAGATTTGCCTAATGAAATACGTCCTTTGATTTCCTGACTGCTGATACCATGAGTGTTGATCCAAGAAGAATGAAGTCCTTGACAACTTCAATCTTTTCTCCGTTGATAAAAATGTTGTTTATTGATCCAGTGGTGAGGATTTTTGTTTTCCTTACATTGAGATGCAATCCATACCAAAGGCTGTGCTCTTTGATCTTCATCAGTAAATGTTTTAAGTCCTCCTCACTTTCAGCAAGCAAGGTTGTGTCATCTGCATATCGCAGGTTGTTAAAGAGGCTTCCTCCAATCCTGATGCCACGTTTTTCTATATATAACACAGCTTCTCAGATTATTTGCTCAGCATACAGGTTGACTAAGTAAGTATGATGAAAGAATACAACCCTGTCACACACCTTTCTTAATTTTAAATCATTCAGTGTTCCCATGTTCTGTTTGAACAACTGCCTCTTGGTCCAGGTACAGATTCCTCATGAGCACAATGAAGTGTTTTGGAATACTCATACTTCAAAATGTTGTCCAAAGCTTGTTATGATTCACACAATCGAAAACCTTTGTGTAGTCAATAAAGCACAGGTAAACATTTTTCTGATATTCTCTGCTTTCAGCCAAGATCCATCGGACATTAGCAATGATATCCCTCATTCCACGGCCTTTACTGAATCTGGCTTGAACCTCTGGCTACCTAAAATTGGGGGTAGGGGTGTTAAAACCAAGGGCACAAAGTAGCTGACTTACAAGTTTTCAAGAGAGAGTTTAGTTTCAGAGCATGAGGAGGAAGTTTTCATCTTGTCTAGATGGGTAAGGTGAAAGGAGATGGGGATAGGATTCTTTTGATTCAGTAGTGAGTAATTGTTATCATGACTGATTGTGTCTGTTGCAACTGTAAAGTAGAAGTTGTGTAACAAAAGGGAGGTAGTAGTTAACCTTGCATTCCAGGAACAGAGGACCATAAGACTATCAAGTGAGAAGAGCATGAGTGGAACCCGGGATCCTAACCAGACAAGCAGTGACACCAGAGACAAGGTAGAGATGATGACATTGACAGAGAGAGCAGCTGAAGACTCTAGACTCATGAAAAGAAAAAGCTTGTGTGCTAGTGGCCAGGAGGCAGGCTTGCAGAATGTGCCTTTTGGTTGTTTAAACGTTTATATATTCCTGCATGTTTTTGTGTACACCAAAAAAACAACAACAACAAAAAACAAAACAAAACACCCCAAAGTGGGAATAGAGGCAAATAGCATTAACCAATGGCACACAGAGAGGATTGTGATCATTGTAGTTTAGCAAAATATGATAGATTGAGTGCAAAACAGATGTTCTACCTTGTGAACTATCACTCAATTCACAATAAAAACCTTTAAAATATATATATATTGTAAATTGAGTGATTGTTTGCATGGGAGAACATCAGTTTTACACTCATCATTTTGTTGCAAAGATTAAAATCTCCTCTGTGCATTTTCATCTGTTCAACATTATTTCCTTCTATTTCCTCTACTTTATGTTGTGTTTTTTTTTGGGGGGGGGAAGGGGTGTACACAAAAACACTCAGGAATATATAATCATTTAAACAACCAAAGGGCACATTCTGCAAGCTTGCTTCCTGGCCACCAGCACACAGCCTTTCTATTTCCATGAATCTAAGGTTGTCAAGGACTTCATTCTTCTTGGATCAACTATGAACACTTGCAGAAGCAATAGTCAAGAGATCAGCCGATGTATTGCATTGGGCAAATCTGCTGCACAGGAACTTTTTAAACTGTTGAAGAGCAGAGATGTCAGCTTGAGGACTAAGGTGCACCTAACCCAAGCCATGGTATTTTCAATAACCTCATATGGATGCGAAAGCTGGACCGTGAATAAGGAAGATCGTAGAAGAATTGATGCCTTTGAGTTGTGGTGTTGAAGGAGAATACTAAAAGTGCCATGGACTGCCAAAAGAACCAATAGATCTGTTTTGGAAGAAGTGCAGCCAGAGTGCTCCTTGGAGGCCAGGATTGCTAAGCTTCGTCTCTCATACTTTGGACATATTGTCAGGAGGGAACAGTCGCTGGAGAAGGACATCATGCTGGGTAAGATGGAGGGTCAGAGAAGAAATGGAAGACCCCCAACAAGATGGATTGGCCAGGTGCCATCATTGATGGAGTCAAGTGTGGCAGCGGTAGTGAGGTTGGCCCAGGATCAGACATTATTTCATTCTGCTGTGCATGGGGTCACTATGAGTCGGTTCCGACTCGATGG
Source organism: Chrysochloris asiatica (assembly GCF_000296735.1). Taxonomy (NCBI): domain Eukaryota; kingdom Metazoa; phylum Chordata; class Mammalia; order Afrosoricida; family Chrysochloridae; genus Chrysochloris; species Chrysochloris asiatica. Next base: position 2,395,910 of record NW_006408670.1, read on the forward strand.
CATCTGACAACAACAACAACAAAAGAGTCCTCAGCTGCTCTCTCTCTCCATGTCATCATCTCTGCCTCCATCTCTGGTGTTGCTGCTTCTCTGGATAGGGTCCCACATTCCACTCGTGCTCTTCTCCCTTGATGGTCTTAGGTCCTTTGTTCCAGGACTATGCGATTAAAAACTTACCCTTTGTTACAAAACTTCTACCTTTACAGTTGTGACAATCTCAATTAGTCATGGTAACAGTTACTCACTACTGAATCATAAGAATCTTTTCCCTATCGCTTTTCACCAGGCCCGTCTAAACAAGATGAAAATATTCACTGGTGATTCTACCTTCTCCCACACACTCTGAAACTAAATTTCTCTTAAAAACTGGTAAGCCAGTCACTTCGTGCCTTTATAGCCGCACCCCCCCTTTATGTAGTCATCATCGAAGTTGCCCATCCCTATCAATCCTGTATACAGCAGGGATAGGACTGATACTTGATGTGAAGACTCCTTCCCTCTCCGTTGATATTTTGAGCTACTACAACCATAACTATAGGTCCAGTTCATCAAATTGTAGCAATTTACACTTTTTTCCTTTATCAATTTTTTTTTTTTTATCTTCCTCTAGTTGAGTTCTGATCATCAAGTCATCGAGGCTAGGTCAAATGGGTACTATCTTACAAGTTTGGGTGTTCTTGTGCATTGCTCTGTCTTTTGACTGGTGCATTTAATCCATTCATACTCAGTGTAATTATCAATAGATATTCACTGATTGCTGTTATTTTGCTGTGTGTGTGTTTTGTTTTTGTGTGTGTGGTGTTGCTGGTTTTGATGTTCCACATAATTCTCTGTGCTGAGCCCATGTGTGGACTTTCTTTTCATTTCTGTTAAGGTTCATGAAATATTTCTGATTTTCTTCTTTTTTTATTTTTGAAGTACAGTTGTATTAATTTTCCTTGAGGTTTACCCTGCTATGCCCCCCCACCCCTATTTAAAACAGTCTGTTTTATTTTGAAATCTACTTGATTTCCTTGCCATTTGGAAGTTCTGTATCTACACTTTCCCCTCCTTTTGCTTTTTAGTTGACTTCATTATAAATTAATACTTCTGGTTCCCTATTTTCAATTTTGCAGTTTTGTTTTACTTTAAATACTTCCATATCTGGATTGAGTTGTGGGTGGTGTCATGTATGATAACCTTAGGTTGCTGCCTACTGTTGCTGCTTCTCAGTTCAAAGAACACTTTTACCATTGTTTGTAAAGTTGGTCTAGTTGTTACAAATTCCTGACATTTCTGCTTATCTGGAAATGTCCTAAATTCATCATAGTATTTGAGGGATAGTTTTTTTTTTTTTTTTTTTAAGAGCTTTTATTGTAGGAGAATATCAGTTTTGGATATCATATTTTGTTTCATTGCAATGATTACAATCTACTCCATGCATCATCTTTCAACAATGTTTGCTTCTATTCCCTCTATATTGTTTGTTTGTTTTTATTAATTTTACATTCATTCTATCATACATCGTTTCATTGCCATAGTTACCATCCTATTCATGCATCATCACCCAACCTTGCAAGCCTGTCCCCTCCTCCTCCCACGGTTCTCAGCACACAGTCCCTTTCCCTCTCTGGATCTCAAGTCCCCAGCCACTCCATCTCTTCACGTTATCTTCTCTGCCTCCATCTCAGGCCTAACGGCTTCTCTGGGTAGGGTCTCGCTCTCTGTTCTTTTCCATTGATGGTCCCAGGGCCCTCCACTCCTAGACTGAAAAGTTAATCACTCCCCTTCTTGCTATAAAATGTCCACCTTTAGATTTCCAACCCTCACAATCAGTCCTGATAACAATTCTTCACTATTGCATCACAAGAGACTCATCTGCATTTCACTTCATCAGCCCTTCCTGGATAGGCTGGAGACTCTACCTTCCTGGAGATTCTACCTTCCTCCATCCCCTTTGGATCTAGGTTCCCTCTCGAAAGCTTGTAAGCTTCTTACCTTTGTACCCCTCCCCCCATTTTAGGTAGCTAATGTCCAAGTTGCCCATTCCTGTCTACTCTTTGTGTGGAGGGGGTGGGAATAATTCTTGTAGCAAAGATTTGTTTCCTCTTTTGAGCTACTGCAGTTTTAGGTGTAGGCCAAGTTTATCAAATTGTATTAGATAATGTTTTTTTCCTCTTCTTTCTTCTTTGTGTTGAGTTCTGTTCATCCAGTCATTGAAGTCAGGTCAAGTGGGTATCATCTACAAGTGTGGGTGTTCTTGCGTCTGTCTGCTCTCCTCTTAACAGCTGGACACTTCGCTCTCCACTCTAGTCCTCTGTGGCTGTGTCATTGACTCTGAGCTCATGAGTCCCCAGGTCTAGCCATGCTGCTGGCTGACCAGGTCTCCACTCAGGTTCACAGGAGTCTGCTGAACGATGTAGGGCTTAGCTCGCTGCTTCATTGATGTTCTTCCTTGAGGGATAGTTTACTGGGTATATGTATGGTTCTTGGTTGGCAATTTCCCCGCCCCCCCCCCCATAGTTTTATACATGTCATTCCATTGCCTTCCTCCATACATGGTTTCTCCTGGGCAATCAGAGCTTGGTCTTATTGATTATCTTTTGTAGGTAACTATTTGTTTTTCATGAGGTTCGCTAAGATTCTTTTCTTGTCATTGGTTTTAAAAAAGTTTTATTATGACATGTCTTGGTGATTTTCTTTTGAGATCTATCCTACTTACAGTTCTTTCATCTTCTTGTATGCATATATTCTGGTATTTCATGATGTTCGGGAAGTTTTCTTCCAAAAACTCCTTTACAATTTTAGCTGTGCTATGCATTTCTCTTCCTTTTCTGAAATTCTGATCATCCAAAAGTTGTTCCTCCTCATCGTATCTTAGGTTTTCTTTGGATATTGTTCATTCTTTTCTCTGATTGTACTTCTAGAATACTGTATTGAGAGGTTTATCACCAAACTTCCCAATCTCGACTCCCTATGCTCCAAATCTACTTCTTGGTCCTTTTAATGTATTGTTCATTTCTGAAATATTAGTATTAATCTGTATTTCTAATTTCAGGCTTTGTGTTGTTTTAAATTTTGTAATTATTTGGTCTGTTTTTTCTTGTAGTGTTTTCTTGAATTCTTCTAAAGTTTCTTCTGTGTTCTCCTTGCTTTTTTTGATCTTTCTGTTAATCTTTTGAAGATACCTAAATATCATTCTTTTGAATTCTTTTTCATTTAGTTTCATTACCTTTTTTCCCTCAGAAAAGTTGTCTGGCCCTGCATCTTGGTCATTTGTTTCAGCTATTCTCTCTTATTTCTTCATGTGAGCTAAAATTGTCTGGTTGTTTTTGTTGTTTTGTTTTGTTTTCCAGAGCATTGTGGGGTTGTCATATTTGTATTTAACTGTTGATTTATGTTGATGTGTTCTTAGGTTCTCAACAATTGTCTCCTGTGAATATAGTTAATGAATGGAAGTGGGTATACCATTTCATTCACTGTGGAATTCAATTTAGGGTGTGTTTAGCTGGTGTTGGCTGATATCTATTGTTGATCAGGTGGTATAGGGTTGGACCCAGAAAGGAGAAAACTCTGGAGAGGGGGGAGCTCCTGCAAGCCATAAAGCTCATAAGGTGTATGTGGGAGGGATGTTACAGCAGAGTTCCTGACCCAAAATGGAGTTCTTATCAGCCTCATTGTTAACTATGTTCAGGGCAGTGAATCCTGAAATAGTTCATGGAGGCCTTTGATGGTGCTAGTTTCAGTGTCTGTTAGGATGACAAGGCAACTGGGCAAGGGTGAGTGACTAAAGGCTGGCCTTGTGGCTCTGCAGGTTCTGTAGGACTGGAGACAAGCCTACCTGAATCCAGGCAACAAAATTGCACAGATGGCCTCTGCTTCATGCTGGCATGGCTGCCGATCATGTGGCTTCAAAATCTTGGAGATCAGGGTCTGTGCTGGGGATGGATAAGGGTGGCAGCTGGCTACATCTCTGGTCACCAGGGTCGCATACAGAAGAAGAAGGAATCACACCTTTCCCATCACCTGCATGAATCTGCTCTACCAGTCCACCTTCTGTTGCCAAAGGTGCTCAAAAGGTGGTCATACCTCAAACATTTTTGATGTCCTTGCTCAGCTTCTCTTTCCAGAAAGCACTCTGGAAATCCACTTCTATAACCTTTCCTCTGAAGTTCAAGGCTCAAGTATTTCCATCTGTGTCTCATTAATTTGGTCTCTCAAGTCTTTTTTTGTAGAGGGCCCTTGAAGTTCATCTGCCTAGTCTGCCATCTTGTCAGACTTGTTTCACCATGTCCACTTCTATGATTCATTGCTAAAGATACTTTGCTATAATTCATTGCTAAAGTTATTACTCTCTCTATATCTTTCTCTTCCTCTTTCTTTTTCCCTCTGCAACATCTGTTGTAATTCCTAAGACTCTTTAAGTTAATATCTTATAAAAGTATAGATGTCATATCATTGTACAATAAATTGAAAAAAAAGAAAGAGCCTGTTTTATGACTTATAGGAATAAGTTTATCTTGAGTTTCTCATTCAGTTAACATTGGGCTTGATCTTTCTTTATTCTATTCAATTCGATTGCTTTTCAAATGTGAGTAGAATAGAGTCCATCCTATTATCTCTCCTCTACATGAATTTGTTAAATAAGAAAGGACACAAAGAGCAAGATAATTCTAAGGGGTAGCTGATTATCCTCAAGATCCCTAAGAGGATAATTAATTGACAAGTATTGGTATTGGGAGGAAAGTAGAAGCAGAATGAAAAGTAGAGTAACGGAACTTTAGAGATTGCTAGGCTTTCTTAAATTCTGCAATCTCATTTCAACCAAGACACTATTTGTTTTCACTCACTTCCTCAAATAGTTACATATTGCCTCTTTTTCAGAAGCTGTTTTCTTCTATCTTAGATTTATTTCTGTTTCAATTTAAGTTCATAAGTATAGTTATGAAAATATTTAAGAGGCTTTCCTAACTAGGGATGATAAATAATTTAACAGCTGAGGGGCTTCAAATAGTTCATGGAAAAATGGAGTTAAAAGATAATGGAATGGAGATCAGAGGGTGGGACCACAGTCAGGCTGATATAGTGTGAATGCCATGGAGAAACATGTGGAAAAAGAGGTGTGATGGCTTTTTTTTTTTTTTTTAACTTTTCTTTCTTCCTCTCCCCTGTCCCATCATTGCTGCCCAGGCAGGGCATCTTCAGGCAGGTGGAAGTGCACCCCTAAAAAGGTCCAGTGTTGCATGCACAGGGTACAATTTCTCCACAGAGCAAAGAGGAAATCCCTGAAAGCCCCAGCTGTCTCCAAAGTTAATCTGTTGGCACCTTCTTATGATGTCTGAATATTGGATTTAGCCATAAAGTTGACTCTCCTACTTGGGGGGTGGGGAGCCTTTATTCATGCCTTACCTAACAAGAGACAGCAGGTCTAGACATACAGTCAAAGCGTATTCACAACCTATAAAGCCCCAACATAAAAGGCAAGAGCCAACACCAACTACTATATCAAGGAAGCAATCATTTTGAAAATTACGCTGTGCATGTGCAGATACCTAACTGATACTCAGATATAAAAATTGTGAACAATCTTTCTTCCATTCATTTCTCAATATCTATCTGCACACATCCATGGTGGTGACTAGAGGGAGGGGCTGAATGAGTGGGCATCCCCACACACCCTTGAAAGTTTCTGCTGTGCACGTATACTGACCTGCACAGTAAAGCTACTGGACATTCTGCTACGCTTTTGTTTTTGTTGTTGTGTGCTCTTTTTTTTTGTCTCTGCTTTTATTATGTATCTGTTTTTGGTTCTTTTTGTCTTACTTTTTTCCTGAGGGTAGGAACATTCTCTCCCTATGTTACCCAAGAAGAGACAGCAATTGTGGACATATAGCCAAGCTACAAGCATACCCCACAAGATGCCACCATATAGACAGGAGCCAATTACAGCTGCTATGCATTACATAGATAGCCAACACTTGCTAAGATTAATCCCAGTTGAGAAATAACAGGTGTGAAAATGGAAGCCTGTCTCTAGATCACATCCACCAAGAGACACTCAGTAAGCTTAACAATACAACAACATACACTCATTTAATCATTGAAAACACATCTAACTATTGAAAATGTTCAAGAAAAAAACAACAAAAGATCTTAGTAAATGTCCAGAAACAGAAAAGAGTAAATGAGACAAATGAGCTGGAGGCAGACGTAGACTTCCCATTAGAAGAAGAACATGCTTTTGATCTGCCTGAGTAGGAATTCAGAAGAATGATATGGAGACAAATCAAACTGCTTCATAGAGGGGTGGAGAAAAAGAAAGAATAAGTCAGGAAAGTGCTACAGGAGCAATCAAACAAGATAGATATAGCACTGGAAACAATTCAAAACCTGCAAAAAGAGGTCCAGATGATTAATAACAAAATATCAGAAATGGAAAATACACTGGAAGGGCAAAGGAGTGGAATTGAAGAGATGGAAGCCAGAACCAGGAAGATGGAAGACAAATCTCTCAATACTGCTAAGACAGAAGATCAAGCAGGAAAAAAGGATCTAAAAAATCTGAAGAGAGTCTGAGATTGATGTTGGGCAACATGAAGAGGAGTAACTTAAGAATTATTGGCATTCTGGAACAGGATGAATCAGAGGAGATAGTTGAGGATCTTATGGAAGAAAATTTCCATAACATCTATAAGAATGAGGCAATAAGCATTCAAGAAGCTGAATGAACAACAGGATGGATAGACCCCAAAAGCAAAAGAAAATCACCAAGACATGTCATAATCAAGCTCTCCAAAATTGAAGACAAGGAAAGAATCCTAAAAGCAGCCAGGGAAAAAAGAAGTGTTACATACAAAGGCAAGCAAATCAGATTAGGTCTGACCTCTCAGCAGAAACCATGCACGGAAGAAGGCAATGGGTAGGCATATATAAAACCCTAAAGAAAAAAAAACAAAACAAAAACCTGCCAACCAAGAATGGTCTACCCAATAAAGATAACAATCAAATACGATGGTACAATAAAAATATTCCAGGATAAACAGAAGCTAAGAGACTTTGTCAAAGCTAACCCAGTGTTTCAAAACATCCTACAGGGAGTTTTTTGGACTGAAAACCAACAAGAACAGACAATAACCAAGATTGACAGATGTGGAAACACCAACCACTACTCAGTAAACAGATAGCAGAATCCAGAACGAACAAAATTACAACAATGAATTCAGAGGACCTGGGAGGTCAATCAAACATCAAAATGATAAGAATGTCCAAAAAAAAAAAAAAAAGGAAAAATATAGGAACAGAGATCCAGGTGGTGAGGAGGAAAAATATAGGAACAGAGATCCAGGTGGTGAGGAGGTCAGGTAGATTTCAGGATACGATAGGCTGCCTTAAATGGAGGGAAAGTTAGTAGATATTAGGGTAATCTCAAAGAAAGTTAATACTTCACAACATACCATGAAAATGAAGATACAAGTAGAACATGGAAACATTAAAACTAGGAAGAAACTGACAAGAGATAGCAAAAAAAACAAACAAAAAAACACATGAACTCAGCACAAGAAGGCATGCAGAACAAAGGAACGAGCAGTGCCACAAAAAAACCTAATATTCCTATTGATAATTACACTTAATGTCAATGGATTAAATGCTCAAGTGAAGAGACAGAGAGTGGAAGAATGGATAAGAAAAAAATGACCCTTCAATATGCTGCCTGCAAGAGACACTCAAAGACAAAAAGAGACTAAAAGTTAAAGGATGGGAAAACAAACAAACAAACAAATTGCAATGAAAAATGAGCAGGAGTGGCAATACTAATCTCTGATAAAATAAACTTTAAGGTAAAAATCAACATAAGTGATAAAGAAGGCCACTATCTCATGATTAAAGGCTCAATTGAGCAAGATAATATAACCATAATAAATATCTATGCACCCAATGAAAGAGCCACAAGATATATAAGCAAACCCTTCTATAATTGAAGAAATTGACAAATGTACAATTATAATGGGAAATATTAAGATGCCATTTCAAAAAGGGATAGAACAATTACAGAGAAACTTGACAAAGATACAGAGGAACTAAACAGCACAATCAATCAACTTGACCTCATAGATGTGTACAGAGCATTCAACCCAACAACAGCACAATACACATTCGTTTCCAGAGCACATGGAACATTCTCCAGAAGTGACAATGTGTTAGGCCACAAAACAAGATCCATAAATTTACAAACATCAAAATACTACATACCATCTTTTTAGACCACAATGATATAAAATTAGAAATTACTAATAGGAATACCAAGGAACCAAAATCAAATATACTCACTGTTACTGAGTAGTAGAACAAATTAAATGTGAACTCACAAAGATCCTAGAAACAAATGAGAATGAAAACATAATATATCAATATCTTTGGCATATGGCAAAAGCAGTGTTGAAAGGACAATTTATTGTAATAAATGCACACATCCAAAAAGAAGAAATAACCAAAATTAACACAACATCTCCAACAATTAGAATGAGACTAACAAAGGGAACCTACTGTCACCAAAAGAAAAGAAATAATAAAGATTAGAGCAGGAATAAACGAGATAGAAAACAGAAAAACTATAGAAAGAATCAACAGGACAAGAAACTGGTTCTTTGAAAGAATTAATAAAATTGACAAAACATTGGCAAACCTAACAAAAAAAAAGAGGGAGAAGACACAAATTACATGCATTAGAAACCATATGGGCAATGTCACAATGGAATGGATGGAAATAAAAAGGATAATGACAGAATATTATGAAGAGTTGTACTCCAACAAATTAGAAGAGATGGATACATTTTCAGAAAAACATGACCTGCCTAAACTTACACAGAGTGAAGATGAAAACGTGAACAGACCCATAACAAAATAAGAAATTGATCAGGTCATCAAAACACTCTTAACCAAAAGAAGCTCAGGTCCAGATGCCATCAATGGTTAGTTTTACCATACATTCAGGGAAGAACTGTCATCAATTCTACTCAAATTATTCCAGAGTATAGACGAGGATGGAAACTTTCTAATACATTCTATGAAGCAAACATAACTCAGATACTAAAACCAGCAAGGGAATCACTAAACAAGAAAATTATTGATCAATATCCCTCATGAACATAGATGCAAAAATTCTAAACAAAATCCTAACCAACAGAATACAATAACACATCAAAAAAATAATATTTCATGACCAAGTGGGATTCATATCAGGGACGTAAAGATGGTTCAACATTAGAAAAACAATCAATGTAATGCACCATGTAAATAAGAAAAAGGAAAAGAACCACATGATTATATCAATTTATACAGAAAAGGCATTTGACAAAATACAACATCCATTCCTGATTAAAAATAAATAAATAAAAACTCAAGAAAGTAAGAATTGAAGGGAAATTCCTCAACATAACGAAGACCGTATCTACAAAAACCAACAGCTACCCTGTGGGCCCAATCATAGGCTCTGAGGATCAGACTTTAGCTACCTAGCAGACATAGCAAAATGTCCCTTATCTGACTATTCAGTTATGCTGGTTAGTAATTCCATACATGAGCCCTGGATACCCACAGATAAATGTAAAAACCTTCCCTAAAAGC
>NW_006408670.1:2405612-2411099 GCF_000296735.1 Chrysochloris asiatica
AAGGCAAAGTTTTCCCCCCCAAAAAAGCTAAAGAGGATATAGAGAAACTCTGTTAACTGATGGTATGTGGAGGGGATTATAATCAATGTAATGAAACAATGTATATGAATGTTTGAATGTGAAACCGATGATGTGCCCTGAAAACTTTCACTCAATCCACAATAAAAACCTTAAAAAAACAAACAAACAAACAAACAAACAAACAAAAACCAACAGCTAACATTACGCTCAATGGAAAGAAACTGAAAGCCTTCCCTTTGTGAACAGAAACAAGACAAAAACATACTTAATCATCACCCCTATTCAATATTGGTTTGGAAGTCTTAGCCAGAGCTGTATGGCAAGGCAAGAAAATTAAAGGCATCTAAATTGGCAAAAGGCTGTAAAACTATCTCTATTTGCAGATGATATGAACCTATCGATACTAAACCACAAAGACTAAATTAAAAAGCTACTAGACATCATTGGAAGATTCAGCAAAGGCAGGTATAAGATCAACATAAAAATATCAGTTGGATTCCTCTATACTAATAATGACAGCACTGAAAAGGACATTTATGAAAGCAGTACCATTTACAATAGATGCCCAAAGGATGAAATGTGTAGGAATAAATGCAACCAGAGAAACAAAGGACCTATACAAAGAAAACTACAAAACACTGCTACAAGAAACCAAAAGAGATTTACAAAAATGGAAGAATATACAATGCTCCTCGATAGGAATAATTAAAATTGTGAAAATGTTAATACTACCCAAAGTAATCTACACATATAATGCAATCCCAATCCAGATTCTAACAACATTCTTCAAAGAGATGGAGAAAACAATGACAGACTTTACATGGACAGGAAAGAGACCCAGGTTAAGCAAAGCATTGCTTAATAAGAAGAATAAAGTTGGAAGCCTCTCACTTCCTGATTTCAAAATTTACTACACAGCTACAGTGGTCAAAACAGCTTGGTACTGGTTTAATGAAAGATACAAAGATCAATGGAACAGATACAAAGATCAATGGAACCCATCCATACACAGCTAAGTGATTTTCAACAAAGATCTAAGTATATTACATGGAGAGGAGATAGTCTCTTCAAAAGATGGTGCTTGCAGAACTGGAAAGTGATATGCAAAAGATTGAAATAAGACTTTTACCTCATGCCATATACAAAAACCATGGATTAAGACCAAATGTGAATCCCAAAATTATAAAGATCATCAATGAAAAAATAGGAACAAATTTGAGGACTCTCATACAGGGCACACACAGTGTGAAAATTACACAAACAAAAGAAGACAAAACAGATGGTTGGGACATACTAAAAATTAAAAACTTATGTGTATCAAAAGACTTCACTAAAATAGTAAAAAGGGAGCCCACAGAATGGGAAAAATATCTTTTGCAATGACACAACAGAAAAGGGACTAATTTCTAATATAGGAAACTACAACACCACTACAAGAAAAAGAGAAAAAAAATTTTTTTAAATGGGCACAGGACATGAACAGACACTTCACAAAGGAAGAGATTCAAGCAGCCAACAAACATACAAAGAAATGCTTATGATCACTAGCCATTAGAGAGATGCAAATCAAAACAACAATGAGATATCATTTCACACCAGCAACAACATCTAACTTAAAAAAAGTAGTTGTTGTTAGTAGTTGTTGTTAAGTGCCATCGAGTCGGTTCCGACTCATAGCGACCCTGGATAGGGTTTCCGAGGAGCAGCTGGTGAGGTTGAACCACCAACCTTGCAGTTCAAACGGCTTTGCAGTCTGGAGCATTAATCCACAGTGCCACAGGACAATAAATGTTGGTGATGATGTGGAGAGACTGACTCTCCTCCATTTCTGATGGGATTGCAAAATGATCCAAGCACTCTGGAAAAATAGAAATACCTTATGATCCAGAAATCCCACTACTTGGTATTTATCCACAAGAAATATCAACCATAACACGAGTAGATATTTGCACACCAATGTTCATAGCAGCACTATTTACAATAGCAAAAAGATGGAGACAGCCTAAGTGCCCATCAATGGAAGAATGGATAAACAAACTTTGGAACATACACAATGGAATATTATGCTACTTTGAAGAATAACAAGGAAGATGCAAGCCACCACATAACATTAATGAACCTTGAGGACATTATGCTGAGTTAAATTAGTCAGTCACAAAAGGAGAAATACTGCATAGGACCATTATTGTAAAAGATTAAGAAAAAAATGCCCACATAAAAAGGGAAAAAAAATTCTTTGTTGGTTACCGGCATGTAGGGGGTAGGGTGAGGGGAGGGAAGGTGGAGCACAGGGTAAGGTAGCAATACACAAGAAGGGGGAGGGGAATGGAAAAACATGGTAGATGGGAGAACATTTAGGCAGGTTTGCATGGGCTCAGTGGGACAGAGATAAATAGTGATGTATACTCAACCTTGGGACAACAGCACTCTGTGATATAGGGATTGAGGCATGGTTTGAATGGGTAAATGATGGAAATTAATGTTAAAATGCTTGACTGTCTTATGAATCTTGGTTTCCCTTGCATACTATTATAAAATAGACTCTTGAGGAGGAGAGAAAAGAATATCCAGAAACATCACTATAGAAAGCTTGTAAGTCTGTCTTCAGCCTATAACTGATTGGAATACCTAAAAGGGGCTAGAACTTTCCCAATGAATGAGTTTTACTGTGGCACCTTTGCATTGCATAAGATCATAGGTGGAATCCTGATTCCCAAGCAGAATCTTCTGAGGTGGGAAATTTCCACTTGATAAGACAGGCAGACCAGCCTGGAGCAGCTAGAGGAACATAAATTACTTCTTGAAAGAAAGACCAGCAGGAAAAGTAAAAAACAATAATGGCAGTCTGACTGACTACTACAAGAACAAGCAAGTTGTTTGCTGGGGAGCCATCAAAGCAAGAAATCAAGTTCCCTCAGGGCAAACCCCTTTCCAAGTCTGAAACTCAAAGGGAGTACACAAGCAGGCATGTGGTCTTGCTGGTGACCAAGTTGATTTAACAATAAGGGGAAGTGGGGGGAAAAGCAGCAATGGGCTAATCCGACCACATTCAATAGATTCCTGTCAACCTGGATTGAGACCTGGTATGGCGAGACCTGGGGACTCCTGAACCCAGAGACAGTGACATGGCCACAGAGGACTAGAGTGGAGAGTAAAGCATCCAGCTGACATGAAGTGAGGGGAGATGCACAAGAATGCCCATACATGTAGATAGTGCCTATTTGACCTAGCTTCACTGGCTGGATGGTCAGAACTCAACTAGAGGAAGAAAGAAGAGGAAAAAAAGTGTAATCTGTCAAAATTTGATGAACTTGACCTATACTTATGGATGTAATAGCTTAAAAGAGGGAATGAATCTTTACAGCAAGGATCATTCCGAATCCCCTCAGTACACAGGGTTGACAGGGATGGGCAACTTAGACACTGGCTACCCAACATGGAGAGCCTACAAAGGCACAAAATGACTGGCTTACAAGTTTTTAAAAGGGAGATTAGTTTTTCAAGGTGCAAGGGAAGGTAGAATCTCCACTGAGTGGTTTCTAACCTGTGTAGATGGAGCTGGTGAAAGGAGACGAGTATAAGTCTCTTGTGGTTCAATAGTGAATAATTGTTATCAGGATTGATTGTGAATGTTGCAAATGTAAAGGTAGATGTTTTGTAACAAAAGGAGGGAAGTGGTTGTGGCAGAGGCCATGCCATCAAGGCACAGAACAGTGAAGGACCCTATGCATGAAGGACTCATTGTTAAGCAAGGCCACAATGAGTCTCTCCTTGGAAGGCAAGGCCCCAAGGAGACTGCTCATGCGAGGGCCTCGCGGTTCTTGACCTTTTCTTTTATGAATAGTTTATTTTTGATTTTTCTTGATCTTATTATAGAAGTTTTTAGTAGAATTCTTCTATGATCATATTAAAGGTTAAAAATTACATTTAGACACTTTCACACCATATTCAATCATGTGTAGTTATAAAGATTGCTTTTCACAGTAACAATAAGTTTCACCACTAAGAAAACCCACACCGGCTAAAGCACTGCCAATTCAAGTTTAAGATTACAATAAACATTCTGTGTAGTTTTGGTCAGGGACAGTAAGACCTTTAGAAAATTAGCTAAGACACAATTAAGGGCTGTGGGAACACATAGGAACATAAGTAGAAATTTAACTAGATGTTTTGGATGAAGAAATTATTAGTATAGGGAAGTTATTTCATTTAACTATAAAACTTTAGGTACTTTTTATATTCTTGTTTTCAAAGCAATTATGAGTGACTGACAAGCAGGGTTAGTTATGGAAAACATTTTTGCATGTGAGTTGTGATTAATGAATCTATAGAAAATAGTAGATGAGGGTTAAGATTTAGAATTCTGTGTAAAAGTTAACTTGACATTTTAGGGAGGAATAACGAAAAATAGAGTCACAAAAATCAGATATTATCAGGGTAGCTAGGGAGTATAAGGCAGTAATATGTGAAATGATCAAGAAAATATTTTGATGTTCTTTGATGTAACTAGAAGATTAATGAATCAAAAGTAAATGTAATGACAGCATAGATTATACTTTAAAGAAATTGATTACTATGAGATCATGGTGTATTTTAACGACATATAAGAATCTGAAAAAATTGAGTAAAGCAAACAAGATCCATCACAAACCATCGACTCCGTGTGATTTTTTTTGCCGACTCCACATCTCCCTTCGTGAACCCCCTAATAAGTTTGTCGGGGCTGGTCCCCAGCAGGTTGACTTGCAGTCCAGGAGTGGAGAACCCTGGGACCATCATGGGAGAAGAGTGCAGTGTTGGACCCTATCCAGAGAAGCAGCAACACCAGAGATGGAGGCAGAGATGATGTTGTGGAGAGGTGTAGCCGCTGGGGACTCTAGACTCAAGGAGGGAAAGGGTGTGTGTGCTGGAGGCCAGAAGTAAGCTTGCAGGGTATGCCCTTTGGTTCTTTGAATGGTTATATATTCCTGAATGGTTTATTGTACATTAAAAAAAAAACAAAAAAACAAAAAAACCCAGAGGTAACGGACACAAATGTTGAATGATGATGTACGAAGGGGATTGTAATCATTGCAATGAAATGAAATGAAATACAATAGGATGAATGTAAAGCTGATGTTCTCCCATATAAACTATCACTCAAGACACAACAAAAACTTAAAAAAAAAAACAAAAAACACGTTTAAAACAAAACAAAACAAAAGATAATGGAAGTTTTCTACCAAATTTTAAAGCGCTCTTGTATATTACATATTAATCACTCCTTGTTCTGACAGCCTCTTAAGTATTTTATCCTACAGGTGGCGCTGTAGGATAAACCTTGAATTGTTAGTCACAAGGTCCATGGTTCAAACCTACCAGCAGTTTCATGGGAAAAAGATGAGGCTGTATGCTCCTGTAAAGATTTACAATCTAAGAAACCATATATAGACTTGCTGTGAATCCGAATCTACTTCATGGCAATAT
>NW_006408670.1:2411199-2420873 GCF_000296735.1 Chrysochloris asiatica
ACTATGTTAAATAATGTATTCCCATACTATGACATAGACATTTTCCTAGCACCTTTCATCAGCCTAGGGTGTTAGTGATCCTGGAAGTCCCCATGTAGGAGCAATCAGAGGGGACTGAGCAGAATAAGTAAGAATCAGGAGCTAGTCTCTCTATTACTTAACAGAATAATAGTGAGCTGAAATGGACTGTCACTGGTCACTTTGAACTGGGTAATCATATGGCCTACTATGTTGGTAATGGCAAATTTAAGAGTAACAGAGTTTTAATTATTTAAAAATGAGCATTTTAAGCTCTATCTTGAAATACAACACATTCCGTGATAGGATAATATACAAATATATACAAGGTGGCTTCAAAAAGTCAGTGAAAGATGAAAGAAAATATAATGGATTTTCTCACTAATTTTCTGAAGTCTTGGCTACAATATCAGTTAAAACAACTATTATTCAAATTTACTCATCAACCACAAAAACAAAGATGAAAACACTGAATATTCTAACCAACTTCTGCAGTCTGAAATTGATGACACATACAAGCAAGATGCACTGATAATTACTTGTAATTGGAATGCAAAACTTGGAAACAAAAAAGACAGATCAGTAGTTAGAAAATATGACGTTGATGATAGAAATGGTATCAGCAATTGCATGGTAGAATTTTGCAAGACCAATGGCTTACTCACTGAAAACACCTTTTTACAACAACATTGACTATCGTGCATAGTATCAGGAAGGGCCAGTCCCTGGAGAGAGACATTTTGCTTGGCAAAGTGGAAAGTCAGTGAAAAACAGGAAGACCTCCAATGAGATAGATTGGCATAGTGTCAGTAGCAATGTTTTATTCTGTTGTGCGTAGGGTCATTATCAGTCTGAGCTGGCTTGATGGCATCTACCTACACACAGACCTTGCCAGATAGGATACACAAGAATAACCTAGACTACATCTGTGGAAAGAGATGATGGAGAATCACATTGTCCTCAGTCAAAGCCCAGGGGTCAATTGCAGATCAGACTCATAAGCAAATGTTGAATGTGAAGCTAATTAAAACAAGTCCACAATAGCCAAGATATTACCTTAAATAAATCCCATTTGAATTTTGAGACCATCTTGTGAATAGATTTGACACATAAGCAAGACAAGTTGTGGGATGACATCCGGAATATCATACATGAAAAAAGCAAACATCTACAGGGAACTGCCAGAAATTCAAGATTGATTCAGAAGAGGATGCAGAAAAAGGGCTATATCATTGCTAATGTCAACTAGATTTTGGTTGATAACAGGGAATACCAGAAAGGTGTTTACCTATATTTTACTGACCTCGCAACGGCATACAACTGTGTAAATCATAATAAATTGTGGATAGCATTGAAATGAAGGGGAATTCCAGAAAATTTAATCGTGTTCATTTGGAACATATACATAGAAAAAGAGGCAGTCATTCAAATAGAACAAGGGGCTATGGCATGATTTAAAATCAGGAAAGGTATCTGTCAGGGTTGCATCCTTTCATCATATTTATTTAATTCATATGCTGATCAACTTTCACTCATCTATCAGTTTTTCGCACTATGGTAACTTGTGTGTTTCTGTGAATCTGGAAGCTATGCCATCAGTATTTTAAATACCAGTACTGTCACCAATGGTTACAGGTTTCAGCGAGGCATCCAAACCAAGATGTACCAAGAAAAAAGAGAGACTAACTACATATGAATGGGTTTGTGTTTTTTTAGTTGATTCTGGTCAGTTTCTTTCTAGTTTCTCTGTTCGCTTGTTCTGTTTGGGGGTTTGTTTTTATGATATGTTGTGGAGTGTTGACTTTCTTTGGAGTTAGCTTGTAGTCTACTTACTAACTTTTCTCTGCATTTAGGATACTCCATTGCATCCTGTAATTTACCTGGCTTCCCCACCACCTGGGTTTCTGTTGCTGTGTTTGTCCCTTCTTTGACATTGATATGTTTATATCCTTCGCTTGATCTCTGGGCTCCCTTGTGTTTGTTGATGTAGTCTTGTTCTGTTCTGGATTATGCTTTCTGATGGCTGTGTTCCAGGTGGGGTTGCCCTTCCTGTCAATCTCTGTTTGTCATCTGTTCTTGTTGGTTCTCCGTCCCCAGAACTCCCTTTAGGACGTTTTGAAGTGCTGGGTTGGTTTTGATAAAATCCCTCAGATTCTGTTTATCCTGAAGTGTTTTGATTACATCATCGTATTTGATTGATAGTTTTGCTGGATAGATGATTCTTGGTTGACAGTTTTTTTTTCTTGCAGGGTTTTGTATATGTCTCCCCATTGCCTTCTTGCCTGCATCGTTTGTTCTGAGTAGTCAGCACTTAATCTAATTTGCTTGCCTTTATAAATTATACTTCTCTTCTCCCTGGCTGCTTTTAGTATTCTTTCCTTGTCTTTGATTTTGGAGAGTCTGATTATTATATGTGTTGGGGACTTTCTTTTGGGGTCTATCCTTCCTGGGGTATGTAGGGCTTCTTGAATGTTTATCTTCTCGTCTTTCAAGATGTTAGGGAAGTTGTCTTCCAGAAGCTCCTCAAATATCTTCTCTGTGGATTTCTTTGATTCTTCTTGATCCGGAATGCCAATAATTCTTACATTATTCCTCTTCATGTTATCCAACATGAATCTTAGACTCTCTTCAGATTGTTTTATCCTTTTAGCTGCTTGCTCTTCCATCTTGGCAGTATTGAGAGATTTGTCTTCCAGCTCACTAGTTCTGGCTTCCATCTCTTCTAGTTTGCTCCTCTCCCCTTTCAGCCTGGTGTCTATTTCTGATATCTTGTTATTGATCACCTGGACATCATTTTGCAGGTTTTGAATTGTTTCCAGTGCTGTGTCAATCCTATTAGATTGTTCCTGCAGCACTTTCCTTACTTCTTCCTTATTTTCCTCTACCCCTTTTCAGAGTATTTGAATTTGTTTCCATATCAGTCTTCTGAATTCCCTCTCAGGCATATCTAGAACCCGCTCCTCCTCCTCTATGAAGCCTTTGTCTGTCTCCAGCTCATTTGCATCTGCTGCTCTTTTCTGCTTTTGGACATGCTTCGATAATGTTAATTGTTTCTTATTGGGCATGATTATTCTTATTTTACTATAATTATTGGTAATATGATCAGGAGATAGACGGTGGGTGGGCGGCGGGTGGGCAATTTGGGCTTCAGTTGGGCCTGGGTCTCGGCGGTGGGCCGTTTGGGTCTCAAGCGGGTGGGTTTAGCCTAGTGCGGGCAATTTGGGCCTCTGGGGGCCTGGGTATCAGCAACCGGGCTGCAGGAGGGTTGGGCCTCGGGCAGGTGGTTTGGGTCTCGGGTGGGTGGTTTGGGCCTCAGGGGGCCTGAGTATCAACAGCTGGGCATCAGGCAGCTTGGGCCTTGGTGGGCAGGTTGGGTGGATTGGGCCTCGGGGGGCCTGTGCCTCGGGGACTGAGCTGAGGGTGGGTTGGGCCTCAGGGGCCCTGGGCCTCGGCGACCGAGCTACGTGGCGGGTTGGGCATCGGGGGCACTGGACCTCGGCGGCGACTAGGCCATGGGCCGCCTTGGCCACGCGGCAGGTAGGTGATTTGGGCCTTGGTTGGGCCTGGGCCTTTGTGACCAGTCTGTGGGCGGGTTGGGCCTCAGGGGGCCTGGGCCTCTGTGACTGGGCTGCACGGCGGGTTGGGCCTTGGGGGCACTGGACCTCAGCGGCAACCAGGCTGTGGGCCGCCTGGGCCACGCAGCAGGTAGGCGATTTGGGCCTTGGTTGGGCCTGGGACTTTGTGACCAGTCTGTGGGTGGGTTGGGCCTCGTGGCAGGCCTTGGCCTCAGTGAGCATGCCTGGACCTTGGGAGGGCCTTGGTCTCAGTGGGTGGACCTGTCCCTTGGGCGTCCCTTGGGTGGCTTGGCAGGGGGGGTAGTGGCTGCACAGAGGTGGTGTCTGTATCTGATGATGTAAAAAATGCCTCTCTCTGTCTCTCTGTACCGTGGGTACACCAAATTTCCTAATATCTGCGCCGATATCCCTCTCTATTTGTTCGGCTTTGTTAGTTTATGCTTCCACTCCTCTGGAAATGCAGCCTTCTAAACGGGGTTGCTCTAGCCCTTCACTCCAAGCTCGGCAGGGAGCGGAGCCACATGTAGGCATGCATAAGGTCAAAATGCCTGTAATTCCTCAGCAATTTGATATTTAAAAAAAAAAAACAAGCTCTGAATATTGAAATATAAGATCTTATGTTTGTTCAAAGGCTATCTGTCTGCTAGACGGAGGTTTCCTTTGTGCGATTCCACCCCTTTTCCCCAGAGCCTGTCGTACCTGAACTGTCTGGTCAGGGAAGTGCCGGAAGTCTCTCTAACTACATATGAATGGGACATTGTCAGATATAGTTCCTGAAAATGAGCCCAATAGGTTGTATATCATTGGGGAAGAGCTGCCTCCTCAAATCACAATAGACTACAGTGATTTGGATAAAGAAAAACTTTGGGGACGTCCATTTGCTGATGGGGCACAACTCAAAATGAGAAGAAACATCTACAAACATCCTTTAATAATCAGAACATGGAATGCATTAAGTATGAAACTAAAAACTGGAAGTTGTCAAAAGTGAAATGAAATGCATAAATGCTGATATCCTAGACATTAGAAAGATGAAAAGAATTTGTTGTTGATGACGTTAGGGCCATCGAGATGGTACTGACTTATAGTGACCCTATGCACAATAGAATGAAACACTGCCCAATCCTGGGCCAACCTCACAATTGTTGCCATGCTTGAGCCCATTGATGCTACCACTTTGCCAATCCATCTTGCTGGGGGTCTTCCTCTTTTTCTCTGACCCTCCACCTTACCAAATGTGACATTCTTTTCCAGCGACTGTCTCTTCTGACTATATGTCCAAAGTATGATAGACAAAGTTTGGCCATCCTGGAATCCAAGGAACACTCTGGCTGCACTTCTCCCAACAAAGATCTGTTGGGGTTATTTGGCATCCTATGGCACTTTCACATTGACCATTTTGAATCCCAAAACCAGATGGCACACAATGCTGGAAATGATAAATTGATGAGGAATGGTATTAACTTCATTGTCAAAAATAACATCTCAAAAGCTATCTTGAAGTATAATGATGTATATGACAAGATAATATCCATATGCCTACAAGGAAGATCAGTCAATACCACTATTATTCAAATTTATACATCAACCACTAAAGCCATTGATGATGAAATTGAAGAATTCTACCAGTTTCTTCATTCTGAAACCGATCAAACATACAGTAAAGGTCATTGATACTGGTGATGATGTGAAAGCTGGAAACAAAGAAAGATCTGTAGTTGGAAAATATGCCTTGGTGATAGAAATAATGTTGGAGATCACATGATAGAATTTTGCAAGACCACTGATGTATTCATTACAAATATCCTTTCTAAATAACATAAAAGGCAACAATATAGATTTCTCACCAGGAATCAAATTGACTACATTTGTCAGAAGAAATGCTGGAGAAGCTCAATATCATTAATCAAAACAAGGCCAGGGGAAGACTGTTAAACAGATCATTAACTGGTTATAGTCTGAAGCTGAAGAAAAATAAAACAAGTCTGTGAGAACCAAAATATAACCTTGAACATATCCTATCTGTATTTAGAGGTCTGAAGAACAGATTTGATGCATTAGACACTAATGATTGAAGACTAGAAGAGCTGTGGGATGACATCAAGAACATAATACAGGAAGAAAGTAAACAGTTATAAAAAAAGAAAGGAGAAAAAAAAAAAAAAGAAAGAAAGGAGAGAAAGAAAAGACCAAAATGGATATCAGAACAGAATCTGGAACTTACTTTCCAGTGTAGAGATATTAAAGTAAATGAAAAAAATGAGAAAGTCAAAGAGATGAACAGAAAGTTTTCAATGGCAGCTCAAAAAGACAAAGGAAAATATCATAAAAGAAAGATTACTCTCAGCATTTCTCAGGCCGAAAGAATTGAAGAAAAAAATCAAACCTCGACATGAAATAGTGAAGGATTGTATGGGATAATACTGAATGATGCAGAAAGCCTCAAAAGAAGATGGAAGGAAGACAGAGTACCCCAAATAAATGGTTCAATTGTTTCAAGAGGTAAAATATGGTCAAGAACCTGAAGGAAGAAGTCCAAGCTGAACTGAATGCACTGGAATAAAATAAGTCTCCAGGAATTGATGGAACACAAATTAAACGTTTTCAACAAGCTGAAGCAGTACTGGAGGTGCTCACTCATCTATGCTAAGAAAATTGGAAGACAGCTACCTGGCCAACCAACTGGAAAAGTTCTAATTTCAAAGAAAAGTGACCCAACAGAATGTGGAAATAATCAAACAATATCATTAATATTACATGCAAGTAAATTTTTACTGAAGACAATTAAAAATTGGTTGCAACAGCATGTTGACCAGGAACTACCAGAAATTCAAGCTGGATTCAGCAGAGGACATGGAACTAGGGATATCATTGCTAACATCAGATGGATCTTGCCAGAAAGCAGAGAATATGAGAACAATGTTTACTTGTGTTTATTGACTATGCAGTGTATAAATTTTGTGGATCATAGCAAACTATGAATAATATTATGAAGAATGAGTATTTCAGAACACTGAATTGTGTACATAGACTATGAGGCAATTCTTCTAACAGATCAATGGTATACTGAATGGATTAAAACCAGGAAAGGTGTGTGCCAGGGTTGTAGCCTTTCACCATATGTATTCAATCTGTATGCTGAGCAAATAATCTGAGAAGCTGGGCTATATGAAGAAGTATGTAGCATCAAAATTGGAGGACGATTCATTAATAACCTGTGATAATGCAAATCATATAACATTGCTCGTTGGAAGTGAAAAGGACTTAACATACTTACTGATTAAGGTGAAAGACTAGTCTTAAGTATGGATTGCACCTCAATGTAAAGAAAACAAAAATCCTGTCAACTGGACCAATAAATAACATAATCATACATGTAGAATAGACTGAAGCAGCAAAGACTTCATTTTGCTTGGATCTGCAATCAACACTTACGGAAGTGGCGGTCAAGAAATTCAATGACGTATTTTATTAGCCAAATTTACTGCAAAAGACCTCTTTAAAGTGTTAAAGAACAAAGATATAAGTTTGAGGACAAAGGAATAACTGACCCAGCCATTTTATTTTAAATATGATATTTTATCCAAGTTATTTTGAATTATCTTTTATTTTTGTATAAGTTGGACAATGATTGAAGAAGACTATAGAATCAATTAATTTGAATTATGGTGTTGGAGAAGAATATTGAAAGTACTATGGACTGTCAAAAGAACAAACATCTGTCTTTGACGAAGTGCAACCTGAATACTCCTCAGAATTGAGAATAGTGAGACTTTGTTTCTCATACTTTGACATGTTTTCAGGGGGGAATCTGTCCCTGGAGAAGGATAGCATGCTATGTAAAGTGGAGGGTCAGTGACAAAGAGTAAGACCCCAAACAAGATGGACTGACACAATGACAGCAATAATGGGCTCAAATGTAACAACAATTGTGAGGACGGCTCAGGACAAGGTAATGTTTCATTCTGTTGGGCATAGTGTTACTGTGAGTCAAACATGACTCAATGACATCTAACAACAATGACATGCTGAACAAATGATCTGAGAAGCTAGACTATATGAAGAATGTGATATTAAAACTGGAAGAAGACTCATTAACACTCTGTGATATGCACATGATATAACTTTATTTGCACAAAGTGAAGAGGACTTGAAACATTTACTCATGAAGATCAAAGACTTCAGTATGAATTTCACCTCAACATAAAGAAAACAAAAATACTCACAGCTGCACCATAGTCAACATCATGATAAATGAAGAAAATATGGACGTTGTCAAGGATTTCATTTTACTTGGATCCATAATCAATTCCAGTGGAAGCAGCAATCAGGAAATAAAAAAATACAGTGTATTGGGCAAATGTACTGCAAAAGACCTCTTAAAGTGTTAACTAGCAAAGATGTCCCTTCGAGGACTAAGGCACACCTGACCCAAGTCACGGTATTTTCAATAGTCATGTATGCAAGCAAAAGTGAGTAAGAAAAATCGAAGAGGAATTGATACATTTGAGTTATGTTGTTGGTGAAAAATATTGAATGGATTGCCAGAAGAACAAATAATGTTCCATACAGAGGTCAATCCACGATATAATACACAGACCCTCTAAAATAAAGACCAAAGAAACCAAGTAAAGCATGGCCATTTTGATCAACTGTAAACATTGTTTTGATCAGACTAAATACTAGATAATTGGCTCTGCTTGCTCAGTACTGCATCGGCACCTAAATTGGTGATCGGCAAAGACAGGTATGATCTTCTCCCTTATCCCATACAGTTTCCCAGTGACCAGAGACACAGACCCCTCAACATCCACCCACTTGACAAAATCACTGAGCAGGGGGCAATGCATAGCAATAAATGCACACGTGCTATAGAATTAGAAACCAACAATAGGAAGATCAAGGGGAAAAAAGTCAAATACACAGGAATTGAAAAATATCCTGGTGAAAAACCACTGGCAAAGAGGCGGGGCTTGATGGCGGCTACGGTGGAGGTGCAGTGAAGTTCGCTGTCAGCAATAACACAGAATGCTAGGCAAAGCCGATCCAGGGCAGAATTCCAAAACTTAGAAACACAGAGATAGGAATATTTTAAAGGTTTGAAGGCTTATAGCTTGTGGAGTTGGGAGATAGAGGAAAAAATTGCATACATTTGAATCTGACAGGCAAGGTTCGGAGGCCAGAGCCGACATCCTGGGCAAGACCAAGTGGCAAGATGAAACAGGGGGAGCAGAAACACCACTGAAAAACTCTGCCAGAACCTTGAGGCAAAGGTGTGCAATATACTTTGTCAGTTTTGCTTTGTTCTGATTTTCTTTGGTATCTGGTAATTGGCATACTAACTGTTTGCCCACCTCCATCCTGGTGAACACAGGGAGAACCTGAGCCGAGTGGCCACCCCCCCCACCCTCACCGCTGGTGGGTTCTTTTGCCACGCATGCACACAGATACTCAGGTCAAGCAGAGGCCCTGACATTTTATTATCTTTTTCTTTTTTGTTCTGAGTTTTAGTTTGTTTGTTTGTTTTGTTTTTATCACAGGAAAGAGAAGGAGACAGTTGAAGGGAGGGGAAGAGAGTCTAAAGGTAAAACAGGCTAAACAAAGGTTGCATTGGAGCCTAAGGCAGAGTATAACAACCAACATTGGCAACTTGGAATCTCTTGGGCAGCTTTGAAGGCAGGGACTTGAAGAGAGGACATTAAAGTCATACTCATATTAAGCTATAGATTTTTTTTTTATTTAAAATTATTCCTTCTTTTTCTTCTCACCCTCCTCTCCCTTTTCTGTGATTAGAGACTGCAGTATTCAGTCTTGTATTTTGGTGCTGTTTTTAGTCTCTCTCTTTTTTTTTTTTGCTTCTTCTTCTTTCTCTCATTCCCCCCCCACACACACACACACACTGGTGTTGTTTTGCTGTTATATGCTCCCCCTTCTGCCTTTGGAGGACTCTTTGTCTCCCTATATTACACACGAAGAGTCAGCAACTGCTGCCATATAGCCAAGCTACAATCACACTCTATAAAACACCAAAACCCAGGCAAGAACCAATACCAACTGCCATATACCAGGGAAACAGACAAC
>NW_006408670.1:2421258-2422721 GCF_000296735.1 Chrysochloris asiatica
AGAATAGATGAGATGGAAGGCAGAACCAGTGAGCTGGAAGACAAATCTCTCAATATCACTAAGATAGAAGAACAAACACAAAAAAGGATAAAAAAAACTCTGAGGAAGCTCTAAGATCCATGTTGGACAACATGAAGAGCAATAACTTAAGAATTATTGGCATTCCAGAACAAGAAGAATCACACAAGTCCTCAGAGGAAATAGTTGAAGAACTGCTGGAAGAAAATATCTCTAACATCCTGAAAAGTGAAAAGATAAACATTCAAGAAGCTATACGAACTCCAGGAAAGGTAGTTCCCAAAAGAAAATCACCAAGACATATCATAGGCAAGCTCTCCAAAATAAAAGATAAGGAGACACTTCTGAAAGCATCCAAGGAAAACAGAAGTGTCACATACAAAGGCAAGCAAGTCAGATTAAGCTCAGATCTCTCAGCAGAAACCATGCAAGCAAGAAGGCAATGGGGAGACATATATAAAACCCTGAAAGAAAAAAAATTGTCAACCAAGAATCCTTTATCCAGCAAAGCTATCAATCAAATATGATGGTGTAATGAAAACATTCCAGGATAAACAGAAGCTAAGGGATTTTGTCAAAGTCAACCCTGCACTACAAAACATCCTAAAGGGAGTTCTGTGGACTGAGAACCAACAAGAAAAGACAACAACCAGAGATTAACATACGTGGCAACACCTCCCTGAATTAAGTCAACAGAAAGAAGAGTTGTTAAGAGAACAAAACTGTATGAACAAACTCAGAGAAAATGAGAGGTCAGTCTATGATCAAAACAAGTACAATGTAAAAGAAGGTAAACATGTAGGAACAGAAATATGGATAGTGAGAAGGTCAGGTCGATTACAGGATAAAATAGACTGCACTACATGGAGAGAAAAGTTAATGGACTATGAGGCAACCTCAAAGAAAATTAACACTTCACAACATACCAAGAGAATGTAAATCCAAGAAGAACATGGAAACATTTAAACTATGAGGAACCTCACAAGAAAGAACACAAAAATCATGAACTCAACAAAGAAAGACAAACAGAAGTAGCAACACCCCCCCGCAAAACAAACAAACAAACAAACACACAATGGCAGCAATTAATCAATACCTATTGATAATTACACTAAATGTAAATGGATTAAATGCACCTGTTAAGAGACAGAGGGTGGCAGAATGGATAAGAAAACAAGATCCTTCATTATGCTGTCTGAAAGAAACACATCTCACACACAGAGACAAAAACAGATTAAAAGTCAAAGAATGGAAAAAATATATACCAAGCTAATTGCAATAAAAAGCAAACAGGAGTGAGGAGTGGCAGTACTAATCCCTGATAAAATAAACTTTAAGGCAAAAACCAGCATAATAGATAAAGATGGACATTTTATCATGATTAAAGGGACAATTGAATAAGATGAAATAATCATAATAAATATTTATGCTCACAATGAAAGAGC
>NW_006408670.1:2427964-2433445 GCF_000296735.1 Chrysochloris asiatica
GGGGGCAGGCTTATAGCGTATACCCTTTGGTTGCTTGATGATGCACGCAGGGAATTGTAACCATGGCAATGAAATGATATATGATAGAATGAATGTATAACTAATGTTCTCCCATGTAAACTGTCACATAATTCACAATAAAACATTAAAAAAAAACAACAACACTGGCAAAACTGAATATTTGTTTTCCAAAAAGTGAAACAAGAGCCACATCTCACACTATATACAAAACAAACTCAAGATGAATCTAACACCTAAATGTAAAACCTAGTAAGTGTAAAAATCATCAATGAAAAATACAGACAGACGCGGGGCTTGATGGCAGATTAGGGAGAAGAGCAGTAAGGATCTGTGTCAGCAATTACACAGAATACCAGATGAAGCAGGTTCAGGGGATGGTCCCAGAACTCTGAACCACATAGAAAGTTTGAAGGCTTACAGCAAATGGAATTTGTAGTGAAAGCAAGAAATCTAGTGCTTTAGAATATGCCAGACTCAGTGGTTCCCAGAGTGGCTGTCTTGGGTGAGACGGAATGGGTGAAAGATCATAGCCTGATGGAACTGCAGAGACAAAGGTGTGGAATTCTTTCTTGCTTGCTTGCTTGCTTGCTTGCTTTTGTATTTGTTCATTGGTCTCCCACTGTCTGCACACCTCCATTCTGGTGACTAGAGGAGGTGCCTGAGCGAGTGGACATCCTCCCACCCCAGGAGGGTCCCAGTACACATGAGCACAGAGCTCCTCAAAATTTAAAGGAACAGTTTCCACTTAAAACTAAACAGCAGCACAAAACAGCCACAACCGGCCCTGAACCGTTTATCACTAGGAAAAAGGCCTGAACAAGGGTTGTGGAGCGGAAGAGACACAGACTAAAACAGAAACAGGCCAAAAATTAAATCCTGAGTTACATTATAATGACCAACAGTGGCATCTTGAAATTTCTCAGGTGGCCTTGAAGGCAAGAAGCTGAAAGAGGACATTAAAGTCACATTAGGCTACAGGTTTCCCCCCACCCCTTCTCTCTTTTCTGAGATTATAGACTAGAGTATCCAATCTGTACTTTTACTGCTGCTCTTTTGTTTTTTGATCAGCTATTTACCTTTAGGGGGCTATTTCTCTCCTTACATTACCCAAGAAGAGATAGCAATTGCTGTAATATAGTCAAGCTACAATCACACCCTATAAAATCCCACAATACAGGCAAGAACGAATACCAGTTGCCATACACAAGGTAGGCAGCCAACACATGCAATAGTTACTTGAAGTCAATGTACAGGTTCCTCATGAGCACAATTAAGTGTTCTGGAATACCATTCTTTGTAATGTTATCCATAGCTTGTCATGATCCACAGTTGAAAGCCTTTGCCTAGTTGATAAAGAACAAGAAAACATCTTTCTGGTATTGCCTGTTTTCATCTGACATCAGAAATTTATCCCTTATTCCATGTCCTCTTCTGAATCTGGCTTGAGTTTCTGGCAGTTCCCTGTCAATGTATTTTTCCAGCAGTTTTTGAATTAGCTTCAGCAAAATTTGACTTGCATGTGATATTAATAAAAATGTTTGATGATTTTCACTGCTGTATGGTATAGGCACAAATATGGATCTCTTCCAAGCATTTTACCAGGTAGTTATCTACCAAATTTCTTGGCATAGATCAGTGAGTGCCTTTAGTGCTTCATCAGTTTGCTGAAAAAAAACTAAATTCCTATTTCATCAATTTCTGGAATCTTATTATTTACAGTGCAGTTTGTACTTTTTCATTCAGTACCATAGATTCTTGATCATGTGCTACTTCTTTAAATGGTTGAATATCAACCACTCCTTTTTAGTACAGTGGCACTGTGTATATCCTTCATCTTCTTTTGAAACTTTCTGCATCATTCACTATTTTGCCCACAGAATCGTTCAGTATTGCAAGTCGAAGCTTGGGTTTTTTCTTCAGTTCTTTTAGCTTGAGAAATGCTGAACATGTTCTCCCTTTTAGTTTTCTAATTCCAAGTCTTTGCACAGATTATTATATTGTTGTTTTTAAGTGCCATCAAGTCACTTGCAACCCATAGCTGACCTTGCAGTCAAAGCAACTTGGCAGTCCAGCGCATTAACTCACAGCACCATACCAGGACTCCCTTTTGTTACAGTACTTGACTTTTCTTCTTGAGTTGATGCTTGATATTTTCTGTTTTACTACCTCATTTTTTTCCCCATGTAATTTAGTATGTCTATGCCAGAGAACAACTTTCAGAGTCTCTCCTGACATCCATTTTGGTCTTTTTTTTCTGTCCTACCTTTATAATATGGCCTTTTGCTTTCTTCCTTTATGATGTTCTTGATGGCATCCCACAACTCTTCAGGTCTTCCATCATTAGTACCTAACACATCAATTCTGTTCTTGAGATGGTCTCTAAATTCAGGTGGGATATGTTCCAGGTCATAGTATGTCTCTGATGGACTGGTTTTAATTTTCTTTTACCTGAAATTACATACAAACAATTGATAGTCTGTTCTACAATCTGCCCTAGCCTTTTATGGGCTGATGATATTGAGCTGCTCCTCATTTCTTCCACTGATATAGTCAGCTTTATTCTTGTGTATTCCATGTGGTGAGTTCCATGTTTATAGTCACCTTTGAAGTTGTTTAAAAATGTATTGGCAATGAATAAGTCATTGGACTTGCAAAATTATGGTATGCGATCTCCACCATCATTTCTATCACCACAGTCATATTAGCCATTAGGAGATACAATTCATAACAACAATGAGATATCACTTCACTCCAGTATTAATAGCAAAGGTAAAGGAAACAGAAAACAATAAATGATGGCAATGGTGTGGAGAGACTGAAATCTCCTATACCTCAGTGTGCAACCACTGTGGGAAATGATATAACATTTCTTCGAAAAATTGGAAATAGAAATACAATGTTGTTGTTAGTTGCCATCAAGTTGGTTCTGACTCATAGCCACCTTATGCACAACAGAATGAAGCACTGCCCAGTCTTGCGCCATCCTCTCAACTCGTTTTTATGCTTCAGTCCATTTCTGCTACCACTGTGCCAATCCATCTCACTGGGAATCCTCTTCTTTTCTGCTGACCCTCCATTCTACCAAGCATGATGTACTTCATCAGGGGCAGAATGTCTGAAGTATGAGACTTGAAGTCTTGTCATGCTGACTTCCAAGGAACATTTTGGCTGTATTTCTTCCAACACAGATTTGTTTGTTTGTTTGTTTGTTTTTTTGGCAGTACATGGTACTTTTAGTATTCTTCTCCAACACCACAACTCAAATGCATCAATTCTTCTACAATCTTCCTTACTGATTGTGAAGCTTTCACAAGCATATGAGACTACTGAAAATACTATGGGTTGGATCAGGTGCACCTTAGTCCGCAAACTGACATCTTTGCTCTTGAACACTTTAAAGAGGTCTTGTGCAGCAGGTTTGTCAAATGCAATATATAGACTGCTGCTTCCAAGAGTATTGTTGGTGGATTCAAGCAAAACGAAGTCTTTGACAGCTTCAATCTTTTCTCCATTTTTTATGATGTAATTTATTGGTCTAGTTGTGAGTTTTGTTTTCCTTACATTAAGGTGCATCCGTACTGATGGCTGTGGTCTTTGCTATTCATCAGTAAGTATTTTAAGTCCTCTTCACTTTGAGCAAACAAGGCTGTATCATCTGTGTATTACAGGTTCTTAATGAGTCTTCCTCCAATTAAGATACCATGACCCAGCAATCCATCTACTTGGTATATGTCCTAGAGAAATATGTATCATAACACAAATAGATACACACTCATGTTAATTGCAGCAGTATTAAAATAACAAAAGGATGGAATCAACCTTAATACCAATCACTAGAAGAATGGATAAACACATTTTAGTATATTTACACAATGTTGAAGAATAATGATGAATCTGCAAACTACCTCATAACATGAATGAACCTGGAGAATATAATGCTGAGTGAAATTAGTCAATTAATAAAGAACAAAAATTATATGAGACCCAATGGTATAAAGTCAAGAAAAGTTTTTCGCACTAAAGGAAACATTGTTTCATGGCTAGAGGGTACACACATATTAACTTGGTTGAAGCAGAAAGCAATATACAATAACAGGAAGGTTGGCAGAAGAATGATGAAGCCAGGGGAAATCAGGCAGAGTGCAAGAATTAAATGGAAAATAAGTAAATAATGTTATATACACAATCCTGTGATAACTGTTATCTACATGTAAAAACAAGGATAGATAGGCAGCCTAGAGGGGGGTGTGTGGGAGAGTAGGAGAAAACCCAGAAATATATAAAGATTTGCTAGACGATATTTAGACATGGGTATTTACCTTTGCTGTAAACTTATATATGAATATGGTAGAGCACACAGGTTGCAAAGTTATGAAAACTTCTTAGACATTACCAAACATACCTTGAGGGAATGGGTTGTTAGGCCTTGGTGCCCAATAAGATGATCCCAGGGGGCACCCTGGCCTATTTGTATAAGGTAGCCCACAGAGGTTATGCTCTACATTCTACTTTGGTAAAGAATGACTGGGAATTTATAACCTCCTGAGCAAGCATCTAAGGTACTGGTTTCTCCCTGTGTGGAAGAAAGAAGAGTGATGAAAATTGAAGTTACCGGGAAACAATTAGTCCACTGGACTAATGAACTATGTGAACATCTATCTCAATGACCGTGAGACCAGAAGAGCTAGATGGTGCCCTGCTACCACTACCAACTTCTCTGAAAGGTATCACATTAAAAGCTCGTGTATAGAGTGGGTGAAAGTGTGGAACAAATCATAAAATAGACCAGGCATATTGTTCAGACAGAGATTATGAGAGATTATGAGAAAGAACACTGAGACTTGCTCATCCTTCAAGTCGGGAACCAAGAAATACAGAGGTTTATAGGGGGGACAACTACACTAGTGAGGTACACTCACGATAGAATGGTCAATCATTTTAGAGCTAAAGGGCAACATTTACCCAAGGGTAAAATTCAGAAGTGTTAGGAGGGATAGAAACAAGAAACACAGGGAAGAAGTGGAATAAATGATGTTACATGGAGGGAATTGCAATCATGGAGATGAAATGAAATATATGATTTGTTGAAAATGAACCTGATGATATGCATTATAAATTTTCACTCAATTTACATTATTATTATTTTTTTTAAAGAAACGAAAACACTAGATACTGGTTATTTGTAAAAAATAATAAAAGAGCTAAATGACTGGAAAATTTCACAAAGTCAAAGAAGGAGGAAATGCAAATAATATGAATAAGAAATGAAATACATGACAACACAACAGAATCAACTTAAGTAAAAAGAATAATGAGACTGGATTCTAATAAATATGAAAATGTAGAAGAAGTTAACAAAATAAAAGAAACAAACTACCTATCTAAACTAAAACAATCTGAGGTAGAAAATGCAAACATATCCATGCATCATAAAAGAAGCAACTGAAACAAACACACAAA
>NW_006408670.1:2433804-2435030 GCF_000296735.1 Chrysochloris asiatica
TAAGGAAAAAAAAAATAGCAGACTGGCAGCAGTAAATTCATACCTATTGATAATTATACTGAATCCAAGACAGACTTCTTTGTTTCTATACATGAGGAGATGGATACCCAACAAACAAATATGCAAACAAAATGAAAATAAATAAAATAAAAAACAAAAATAATACATAATTACAAAGTGGGATTCAAGAAGAATGATTCAATATTGGACAATCAGCATAATCCAGTATATAAATAAACAGAAGGGCCATATGGCCACATCAATTAATGCAGAAAAGACATTTGACAAAATCCAACATCCAACTTCCAGAAAAAGATGGCTGATTGGGTGGAAGTTCAGTGACGAGCTCTGCAAGGAACAACACAGAATACAGGACCAAGAAGGCTCAGGGGATGGTCCCAGTACTCTGAACCACATATAAAGGAATATTTAGAAGATTGGAAGACTTACAGCTGGGGAGTTTGTGGCAGAAGCAAGAAATCCATTGCTTCCTGGTTCAGGACAATCAGCTGCTCCAGGAGCTGCCATTTTGTGTGGGGCCAAGCAGAGAAAGGATCAGAGCAGCCACGGATGCCTGACAGAGCCGAAGAGATAGATGTGTGGACATTCTTTTTTTGTGGCATCTTTTCGTTTGTTGCTCCCTTGCTGTCTGCGTACCTCCATTCTGGTAACTATAGGGGTGCCTGAGCTAGTGGATACCCCAGCCCCACCCTCGGAGGGTTCTACTACTCATGTGCATAGATCTCCTCGAAATTTAAAGAGACAGTTTCCACTTAAAACCAAACGGCTGCCAGATACTCAGCCCAAGAGCAGGCCTTGAACTTTACTTGTTTGCTTTTTGTTCTGTTTTTTAACACGGAAAAGAGAAGGAGAGGGCTGTAGGGAAGGAAAGAGAGCTCATATTAGGCTACAAAACTTTTTTTAATTAACAAAAAATTAATTTTTTTTTATTTTTCTATTATCTTCCTTCTTTTTCTTCTCTCCCTCCTCTCTCTTTTCTGTGAATAGAGACTGCATTATCAATATTGTTTTTGTTGTTGCTGTTTTTTAGTCTTTTTTTGCTGGAATTGTTCTGCTGTTATATGCTCCCCCTTCTGCCTTTGGAGGACTCTTTGTCTCCCTATATTACACAAGAAGAGTCAGCAACTGCTACCATACAGCCAACCTACAATCACACCCCATAAAACACCAAAACCCAGGCAAGAACCAATACCAACTGCCATATA
>NW_006408670.1:2435600-2443518 GCF_000296735.1 Chrysochloris asiatica
CAAGAAGCTGGTTCTTTGAAAGAATTAACAAAATCGACAGACCATTGGCAAACCTAACAAAAGAAAAGAGGGAGAAGACACAAATAACACACATTAGAAACCACATGGGAGATGTCACAATGGAACCAAAGAAAATCAAAGGGATAATAACAGAATACTATGAAGAGTTATACTCCAACAAATTTGGAAACTTACAAGAGATGGATACATTTTTAGATAAACACGACCTACCTAAACTTACACAAAGTGAAGTAGAAAACCTGAATAGACCAATAACAAAACAAGAAATTGATCAGGTCATCAAAAGACTCCCAACCAAAAAAAGCCCAAGCCCAGACAGCTTCGCTGGTGAATTCTACCAAACATTCAGGGAAGAGCTGTCACCAATTGTACTCAAATTATTCCAAAATAAAGAGGAGGATGGAAAACTTCCTAATACATTTTATGAAGCAAGCATAACCCTCATATCAAAACCAGGGAAGGACGCCACTAAGGAAGAAAATTAGAGACCAATATCCCTCATGAACATAGATGCAAAAATTCTCAACAAAATGCTAGCCAACAGAATTCAGCAACACATCAAAAAGATAATACATCGTGATCAAGTGGGGTTCATACCAGGGATGCAAGGATGGTTCAACATTAGAAAAATTATCAATGTTATCTACCATATAAATAAGAAAAAAGAGAAGAACCACATGATCATATCGATTGATGCAGAAAAGGCATTTGACAAAATCCAACATCCATTTAGATTTATAGAAACAGAAACTAAGCAATTTGAGAATTTTTGGTGTGGCTGGGACCTCAACCCAGGGAACCGTGGGCCCCCCGACAGAGAAGGTCGGGAAAGAGAAGGGTGAGCAGTGAGCTGTTTTAATGCCATAACTAATCTGTGAAAAGGTTGATTATTAAAGTTACGCTTTTAGCCATGGGTCAAAATGAATCTAAAGACAGAAAATTATATGCTGATATAATTAAACATTCTTTACAGCTGAAAGGGATTAAGGTGAGTACATCCCAATTACTTAAATTTCTTAAATGTATACAGAAAGTAAGTCCTTGGTTTCCTGAAAAGGGGACTTTGGACTTAGAGACATGGGATGCTGTCAGAAAAGAAATGAGATTTTGGTATGCTAACAATGGGGCTGCAGATATGCTGGTAACAGCGTTCTCACTATGGAATATTCTTAGGCAGATATTAGATACTAAATCAGATACTGAATGTTCATCTGCACCCCCTACAGAAAAAAACATCTCTGTTAACATTTAAATTGAGCATTTTTATGCTAATAAACAAAAGAATAGTGATTGTTTTGAAAATGAAAGCACTCCTGATTTCTTAAGCACTTCTTTTTACTTCAGGCTGACTTAAAAAAGAGAGCTGTCAAATTCTGAGTTATTGGAATTTTCTCTTTCACGAAATACCTCCTTGAATAAATACACCTCCCCATAACTCCACGAAAAGTGGTGACCTCCTACCCAGCAGTGTTGCAACTTTAATAATGAAAGGTTGGAGAAAAAGCCCAGAGTTATTTAGAAAAAATTTCTCTAATATCATTAGCCCTTATACTTCAAGCTAAATAATCACTCTTTTGCAGAACAATGCAGATTGGCAAATTGCCTTGGAAATTTTTTCGGGACAAACTCTATGACACCTTACCAGCAACCCCCTGCTTCAGTTTATTAATAAACATTCTGTAGTTTTCTCTTTGCAGTTTCTCAATGAATCTCTCCCTGAACCTGTTTATGCAGTTTTTGCTGACAGTCTTTCACTAAGTGCCAAGCTATAACTCTTATCAGAGAAATTTCACATGTGCAGCAGACCGCGGAAACTTCAGCACAGAGAACAGACTTAATTGCTGTTATTTTTGCCTTTAATCACCTGCAAAAAACCTCCTTTAATCTGCTTTCTGATTCTTATAATCTACATGTGTTACTAACTAAGGGTGAAGATATAGTCTTTTTACAGGACGCAAACCACCCCATATGGATTCCAGACTGACTAATTCGACCCTATAGCAAGAAGACGGCCACTTCCCATTCCCCGGAGCATGGAAGCATTCATTGAGAAGCCATCTGAAGGCATGTCTCCACCAGCACCACCTCCAGGCTGCAAAAGCTGGACTTTTAATTTCTCCTCTCTGGACTGTTAACTCTTAGGGAGCTGAGACAACTCCAGAAACTCTCTTTGTTGTAATTCTTGCTTGTCAAGTATCGGGAGTAACAGCTAACAACTTCACTCATTAAGCTTATGTTCCTAATTTTGTAAATAATTCTAAATTGCTGGGAAGTCAAACAGAAGTCCTTATACAAGATTCCCTAAATGATTTTCTTGTAGCTCTGTTAAAAAAAAAAAAAAAAAGGTTTTATCTACTCTCCTTCTAACTCTACTAGTTTAATTCATGATTGGTCTATTTCATATTCTAGTTTTAATTATACAAATTATAATCTAACTCAGTCAAAAATAGAAGTTGGTTTATGCTTAGTTGGATTATGCCACGTTTTGTTGTTACCCCTTCCTCTTCCTTAAAAATTCAAAATGACCTATACAGACTTTTGGTTGCTTTGAACATTTTTGAAGCAGTTTAGTAAATTAACCCTAAATCCTACTTAGTTACAGCTTGTGTTGTTACACCATTTGCTATTTTGTACTCTAATCACCCTGATGATTTAACTATAACCCATGTTGGTTCTATATATGCTATACACTGTAAACATTGTTATGTTACTAATTGTGTTAATGCTTCATCTTCCCCTAATATTTTTATCATTGTAAGACGTCCACCTTTTGTCATGTTACCTGTAAATCTGTCAGAACCTTGGTATACTGATCCTGCTTTATATTCTTTAGAGACTGTATCCTCTTCGTTAAGTCACCCCAAGCAATTTGTAACTGCTTTAATATTAGGAATAGTAGTCTTCATATCTATATTGGGTTCTATCACAGCATCAGCCATAGCTCTAGTCCAGCAAGTTCATACTGCTAATCATGTAAATGATTTATCTAAAAATATCTCTGTAGCACTAGCTGCTCAAGAAGAAATAGATAAAGGTTTAGTTGATAGGATTAACATTTTAGAAGAAGCTGTTCTCTACATGGGGACACAAATAGAAAATATTAAAACTAGGATGAAAATATTAATACTGCATGCCATCATAATTACAAGTAGATATGTGTAACACCTTTATCCTATAAAATCACAGATATTGCCTGACCTAAAATTCAGGCTCACCTTAAAGACATTTGGAACAACTCAGACATTTCATTTAATATTCAGACTTTACATTCACAAATTAAATCTATTAGTCAGGCACACTTACAGTCCACCTCCTTAAAGCAGGTAGCCACTTTTTTAGTCAACTCAAGTAGGAACACTGTCTCAACTAGTTCCTTTTGGACACTAATCATTAATGCATCTATTTTTGCAATCATACTTATATCAAATTTTTCCCTGTCTAAAGTTGACCATTACAGCTGTTCAACGAGAAGTTCGTACGCTTCATTTAAACAATAAAAAAGGACAAGATGGCAGGGGCCATAATGGCTCTGATAAGAAATACATTGCAACAACATCAGAAGCCATGTCATGGAGGAACAGAACGGCGACAAACCCTGTGCCTGAAAAGCTCATTGTTTTATCAAAGCGACAATCGAGTGTCTCCCTGGTTGGCAAAGCTCCAGGGAGAACTTCATGTGGGGGACTTGCAGTCTATGTCTTTTCCTTTTATAATTAGTTCATTTTTTATTTTTCTTAATTTTATTATAGAAGTTTTTAGTAGAACTCTTCAATGATCATATTACAGGTAGGGACCATGATGGCTCTGATCACAGATACATTGCAACAACACAGAGCAGTGGAAGACCCTATGCATGAAGAAAGCCCATTGTACTACAGAGCAGCAATGGGTGCCTTGTTGATTTGGCAGAGCCTCAACAGGAGATTTCATGTGGGGATCTTGCTGGCTTTGTAGTTTCTTTTTTAATTCTTTCACTTTAATAAGAATCAATGTTATAAGTAATCAATATTATACCTGTTATCCTGATTTAAGAAATATACATATTTTTAATTTTTATAGTTTGATAATCAGACATTTTAAACCAGTCGAAACAACTGCCAGTATAGAGTTGAGATCATAATTTAGCACCTGTTTTATTTTAAAAAATAGAAAGGGAGGAGATGGCAGAGTCCATGCAGAGGACCCTAAACATGAAGGGCTCATTGTTAAGCAGGGCCACAATGGGTCTCCCCTTGGAAGGCAAGGCCTTGGGAGGGATCTCATGTGGGGACTCTGCAGTTTCTGTCTCTTTGTCTTAATGAGCTTATTTTTAATTTTCTTGATTTTATAATAAAATTTTCAATAGAATCGTAGAAAATTTCAGTAGAATCTTAGAAAATCAGCAGAAAATTATAGATTTGAAACTTGTTTTTAGGCACCTTCACACCATATTCAATCATGCGTAGTCCTAAAGAATGCTTTTCACACTAACAATAGGTTTCACTAGGAAAAACCAGCTAAAGTTTTTGCCAGTCCAAGTTTAAGATTACATTCAACATTCTGTGTAGTTTCAGTCAGTGACATCAAGACCTCTAGAAAAATAGCTAAAAATGCAATTTAGGGCTAAGGGAATAGTAATAGATCATAAGCAGAAATTTAACTAGATGTTTTGTATAGAGAAGTTTTTAGTATAAGGAAGTTGTTCAGTTTCTTCTTAACTGCAAAACTTTAAATGCTTCTTGTTTTTCTTGTTTAATCAATCATGAGAAACTACTGTGTTGTCAGTTACCATAGCAAATAATGTTTAGGTACATGTTGTGATTAATGAATCTATAGAAAATAATAGGTGAAGGTAGAAATAGGAGTTAAGATTTAGAATTATGTTTTAAGGTTAACCTGACATTTTAAGAACAATAAGGTTTGCTTACAGAAATCAGATATTGTCTAACTACGTAAAGGGGAATAAGGAAGATTTTGATATTCTTGATGCTCTATATTGAAATAATTAATATGTATGATATAGACCACTACTTTAAAAAGAATGATTAATAGATTAATGATATGGAATAGTATAAAAGCTGTTTGAGAATTTGAAATAAAAAACAGAGAAGAAGATTCATCATTCATCGAGACCCATTGATTTTGTGCTTTCTTCCCCGACGCGATACATCTTTCTAAGTACCCCCCAATAAGAGTGCCGGGGCTGGCTCCCAACAGTTTCCGCCTTATAGTGGCCCTCTATAGAGTTTCTGAGGAGTGGCTAGTGGGTTTGAAATGTCAGCCTCGTGGTTAGCAGTCTAGTATTTATCACACAGAACCACAGTAGGACTCCAGAGCAGTAAAACAAGAGAGGGAAATAAAAGGAATCCAAACGGACAAATGAGCTCTGGTAGCGTAGTAGTTATGAATCGGGCTGTGAACCTCAAGGTCAGCAGTTCGAAACTACCAGCTGTTCCACAGGAGAAAGATGAGGCTCTCTGCTCCTGTAAAGATTTATAGCCTCAGAAACCCTGTATAGGGTTGCTATGAGTCAGAACTGACTTCATGGCACATAACAACAACAAACGGACAAAGAAGTAAAACTGTCTCTACTGGTAGATGATATGACCTGTTGTTGTTGTTGTTAAGTACTGTTGGATCCTATACACAGAAAAATCCTAGAGATTCAGCAAGAAAACTATTGGAACTAACAGAATGATTCAACATGCAAAAATCAGTTGGATTCCTATAAGCAAAAAGAACTCTGAAAAGGGAATCAGGAAAACAATACCATTTACAATAGTACCAAAGCATAAAATACTTAGGAATAACTCCAGTCAGAAGGGAGAGGAGGAGAAGACCTAAACAAAGAAAATGGAAAAAAAAAAAAATTACTACAAGACATTTTAAAAAGACCTATATAAATGGAAAAATATAACATGGTCATGGAAAGGAAGACTTAACATTGTGAAAATGCCAATATTGCCCAAAGTAACCTGTGGATATATTACAATCCCATCATTATTCTTTAATGAGATGAAAAAAACCAATCACCAACTTTATATGGAAAGGAAATAGATCTTGGATAAGCAAAACCCTATTAATGAAGAAGAACAAAGTACAAGGCCTCACATTCACCAATTTCAAAATCATGGTACAGCCATGGTCATCAAAATTGTCTGGTTTAACAACAAAGGCATAGACCAATAAAACAGGATTGAGAACCCAAAAGTAAAGCTGACCTTTGACAAACGGTCAAAACCTATTATACGGGGAGTGTATAGTCTGTTTAACAAATGGAGATTGCAAAACTGGATAACCACATGCAGAAAAATGAAACATGATTCATATATCTTACCATATATAACACCTTACTCAAGATTGATAAAGACTTAAACATAAAACTAAAAACATTATCAAAGAAAAAATAGGGGCAGCCTTAGTGGCACTATCAAATACAGGAGTCCTGGTGTGATGCTTTAGGATAAGCACTAGACTGCAATGTCAGCTTAAACTGCAAGGTTGATGGTTAAAACTCACCAGCCACTCCTCGGAACGGACTCAACAGCACTTAACAATAAAAACAATCAAATACAATGAAAATCACACAAAAAACAAAAGACATAGTAGATAACTGGGATCTCTGAAAAAATAGTTATTTCACGGAAAGAGTAAAAAGCGAACTTACATAATTGGAAAACTTTTTGGCAAGAAAACTTAAACACCTCAACAACAAAAACACAAACAATACAATTAAAATATGGGCAGAAGACAATAACAGATACATCTCCAAAGAAGACATTCATGTAGATAGTAAACATATGAAGAAATGCTTGTGGTCACTAGCCATTGCTGTTGTTAAGTGTTGTCAAGTCAGTTCTGACTCATAGCCACGCTGTACAGGGTTTCTGAGTCTGTAAATCTTTGTGGAAGCAGAGAGTCTCATCTTTTTCACATGGAGCAGCTGGTGTGCTTGGAATGCCAACCTTGTGTTTCACAGTCCAGTGCTTCACCTTCAGATCCACCTTGTTCCCCCATTAGGCATTGTTGTTATTACTAAGTGCCATCAAGTGAGTTCTGACTTACAGCCATACTGCATAGGGTTTTTTGGGGTTTTTTTTTAGGTTTCTATTGTGGATTGAGTGAAAGTTTACAGGGCAGATCAGTTTTACATTCAGGAAATCATATACCTTGTTTCATTACAATAATTATAATCCCATCCATGTACCACCAGTTAACAGTATTTCTCTCTATTCACTTAAGTTCTGTTTTGTTTTTTTTTTTAAAAAAAAACAACACTCAGGCATATATAATCATTTACACCAACAAAGGGCACATTCTGCAAGTCAGTCTCCTGGCCACTATCTCTTAGTCCGTCTCTTCCCATGAACCTAGAGTCCTCAGCTGCTCCCTCTCTCCATGTCCCCATCTCTGCCTCCATGTCTGGTGTCACTGCTTCTCTGGATAGGGTCTCACATTCTGCTTGTGCTCTTCTCCCTTGATGGTTCTAGGGTCCTCTGTTTCTGGACTTTAAGATTAATTACTCCCCCGTTTTTGTTACAAAACTTCTACCTTTACAATTGTGACAGTCACAATTAGTCATGATAACAATTACTCACTAGTGATTCATAAGAATCTTATCCCCATCTCTTTTTACCAGATCCATCTAGACAAGATGAAAACTATTCAGTGGGGATGCTTTCTTCCTCCACACACTCTTAAACTAACCTCCCCCTTGAAGTCTTATAAGCCCATCACTTTGTGCCTTTATCGCCCCCTCATTTTAGGTAGTCAATGTCTAAGTAGACCATCCCTATCTACCCTGTGCACAGAGGGGATAACATTGATACTTGATGTGAAGACTCCTTCCCTCTCTGTTGGTATTTAGAGTTACTACCTCCATGAGTATAGGTCAACTTCATCACATTGTAGCAATTTA
>NW_006408670.1:2448861-2450059 GCF_000296735.1 Chrysochloris asiatica
CCTCTCAGCACAGCTTTCTCCATGTCCCAAAGATTTTGGCATCTTGTGTTTTTATTCTCATTTATTTCTAAAAACTTTGCGAATTCACGTTTGATTTCTTCTACTACCCAGTCGCTTTTCAGCAGTGTGTTGTTCAGTTTCCATGTATTTGACTTGATTTTCTTGGTCTTCCTATTGTTGATTTCTGATTTGATAGCATTGTGGTCTGAGAAGATGCTTTGTAGTATTTTGATATTTGTAAATGTATGGAGATGTGTTTTGTGGCCTATAACATGGCCTATTCTGGAGAATGTTCCATGTGC
The DNA here is from genome assembly GCF_000296735.1 of Chrysochloris asiatica. Taxonomy (NCBI): domain Eukaryota; kingdom Metazoa; phylum Chordata; class Mammalia; order Afrosoricida; family Chrysochloridae; genus Chrysochloris; species Chrysochloris asiatica. Next base: position 2,449,164 of record NW_006408670.1, read on the forward strand.
ACTTGAAAAGAATGTGTATTGTGCAGTTGTTGGATTGAATGCTCTGTACACATCTATGTGTTCCAGTTGGCTGATTGTGTTGTTTAGTTCTTCTGTGTCTTTGTCAAGTTTCTTTCTGGTTGTTATATCCATTTTTGAAAGTGGTGTATTAAAATCACCCACTATTATTGCGGATTCATCTATTTCTTTCTTCAAATCTATTAGAGTTTGTTTTATATACTTTGGCGCTCTTTAATTGGGAGCATAGACATTTAACATGGTTATTTCATCTTGTTCAATTGTCCCTTTAATCATGAGATAGTTTCCATCTATTATGCTGGCTTTTGTCTTAAAGTTTATTTTATCCGAGATTAGCGCTGCCACTCCTGTTTGCTTTTTATTACAATTAGCTTGGTATATTTTTTCCCATCCTTTGACTTTTTAAATCTGTTTCTGTCTCTGTGTGTGAGATGCATCTCTTACAGACAGAATATTGAAGGATCTTGTTTTCTTATTCATCCTGCCACCCTCCGTCTCTTAACAGTTGCATTCAATCCATTTACATTCAGTGTAATTATCGATAGGTATTGATTAGTTGCTGCCATTTTGTTTGTTTTTTTGTGTGTGGTGTTGCTGCTTCTTTGTTCTGTTTGTCTTTGTTGAATTCATGATTTTTGTGTTCTTTCTTGTGCGTTTCCTCATAGTTTTTATGTTTTCATATTCTTCTTGGATTCTCATTCTTTTGGTATGTTGTGATATGTTAATTTTCTTTGAGGTTGCCATATAGTCCCTTGACTTTTCTGTCCATTTAGTGGAATCTATTTTAACCTGTAATTGACCTGACCTTCTCACTATCTGGATCTCTTTTCCTATGTGTTTACCTTCTTTTGCATTGTACTTATTTTGGTCATAGACTG